>NW_015169188.1:770006-770187 GCF_001447785.1 Gekko japonicus | reverse complement strand
TATAATCCCCCTTTTAAACCCTTGGTGTTTATGTGGTTTTTGTTATCAAAGTCAAATTATTTTATGGGAAAGACAAAGAGCCTAGGGCCTTGTCTTTCTGGCTCTTTTTGGGCTTCTTACAGAGCCCCTAGTCCAAGAGTCCCTAGGCTAAGAGCCACAGGCAAAGAGCCCTTTAGCTCGC
>NW_015169188.1:762382-769637 GCF_001447785.1 Gekko japonicus | reverse complement strand
ACTCTTTGTACATCAACTCTTTGTACATCATATCCATTTTCTGGTTGAGAGTGGTCATCTGGTCCACTAGAGGGCACAGAGCTGCAGCAATCATTTTGCGGGAGTCTGTGGCTGTTTCCAGTTTGGTAACTGGAGATTATGAGCTGGCTGCTCCTGTAAGTTTCGCTTTCTCCACCATTTTTTCTGCACGCTGCTTCATTGTTTTTACTTAGTAGGAAGTTTTTAAAAGTCTCTTATGGCCTCAAGTCTGGAAATATTGCTTTATTGCTAATCTGCACCTTACTTCGTCACCATTTGCTCTTTTCAAGCTGCCCTCGCCTCCCGCTTTAACTCAGTCTGTTTGGGATGGGGATCCCCCCCCCCGCTTGTTTGGGGCTTCAGGTCGGCTTTACTACCAGCAATCAAGTGGAGACTCACTAAATCATAAGTTTACTCCCATTCTTACTTGCGTTCATTTCTGTGGTAGGGAAGATTGGTTCAGGAGGGTCTCTTGTGCGCTCGGTCGGGTGTGCGCCTCTAGGTACCATTGCTATCTCCGTGCCTCGAGGACCTATCAGGGCAAAAAGCTGCCTCCATCCCTTGGCATTCTGCCTTGGGAGAGGCACCTCTCATGTCCCAGGCTGCAACCCTACTACAAAGGGTTGCGGGAGTCCAAGATCAACTCGGACCCCTCCCCATCGGCACATTTGCGGGCCGCTCACATCAGAGCAATGATGGAGCGCACCCACTTGCATGTCACCAAAAACTGGAACAAAAAAAAAAAGTCCTGTTCCTTAACACATGGGGTTCTATATCTAGTGGCATTCTTTACCTCCATGCCCATTTCCACACATTAAGCCTCTGTAAAAAGGACAGGACATTTTCTCCAGGCCTCTGGCAAACCTATATAGCTCTTATTGGCCTGATGAGGGCAAAAATGCAGGATATAAATTTTTAAAATAAGTAAAATAAAATGTAGAGCCAGTTTTTTGCCTCAAGCCAGTATGGCTGCCGTTCCCCACCACCACCACTGGAGGACTTTGCAGGCTTAAAAAACAACAACACACAATGAAATAGCAATTACTATACTATATTGCTGCAGTGCGATAACGTCATAATGATCTTTGGCCATGATCTACCAGTGTCTCAGAATTCCAATCTTTCTGTTTTTTTAAATAAAACTTTCCTTTTTTTGCAGAGATACAAAAAGAAACACTTCTCCTTATAACTTTGTAATGAAAAGGGCTGTTGAAATGAAATATAAACAATCTATTGGTTTGGAATACATTTTGGCATCAATAGATGTTAAAGCAGGTAAGGTTCAAGGTATTTGCCAGCCTGCTGGTGCAAAAAAAATAAAATTTTAAACATGTCACTTCTAGAGAAAAAAAAATCAGCACAGAATTTATGGATTTCCTGATACTATATGTGATGATTGCTGGCACAGGATTTTTCTAATCTCCGTGGGTGCTATTATAGTAGTTCTATTTTCTATAAAGAAAGTACACCCAACGTGTTGTCCATTTCACTGCAAAAAATCCATAGGCACGTATGCCAGTCCGCCAGAAAAGTCTGCAAACACCTGGGACAATAGTACATACAGTAGACTGTGCTATTTCAACATCCTGTATTTTGCTACCTTTTGTAATGTTCTTATCATGCTCTCCTAACAAGAAGCTTAGTACAAAGTCCATTTTATCGTCACAACAAATCTGTGAGGTAGGTTAGGCTGAGAGAGAATGACTAACACCAAGTCACCCAGAAAACATCACGGCAGAGCAGGGATCTGAATGTTTGTATCCCTAATTGGGCCACTGGAGGGAAAGCAACATGGTATAGCCCAGTCTCATCAGATCTCGGAAGCAAAGCAGGGTCGGCACTTGGAAGGCAGGACCCCCAAGGGAGACTCTGTGGAGGAAGTCCAGGGCAAAACCACCCCTGCTTCTCAGTTGCCTTGAGAGCCCCTTGCTGGGGTTGCCATAAGTCAGCTGCAACTTGATCGCACTCTACACACACAACAATTACACCACTACGCCACACTGGTGTGACGAGTTCATCGTTTGTAATATTCCTTGAAAATAAATTCAGAATCCTTACAAATAACTCCCCCCCCCACGCCCCCCAAAAGTAGCATAATACCTTTGCTAGGACCAACTAAGTTTTACAGACTCTTTCTCAGGCTATAAATTTTTTTAAAAGGGAGGGGTAGTTTAAAAGACATTGTTGGCACAGTGCACGATGCAGGACACTTTGCAAACTGTGACAGTCTTAAACGGATGATTCAGGAAACAGACTAATGACATCAGTTTGTGCCAAGTTCAAAAGATCTCAAGTTGTAACACAGTATAACTGGAAGGAACAAAGAATCAATGGCTATTCCCCTTTGAAGGCAGAAAAACCAAAATCTCTGGCATAAATCAGAATACATACTATTCCTTAAGCAACAACAACATAAAAATGAGCACTTCTTATCTTGGGAGGATAATCCCAAGAGTTTTGCAGCAGCTCAGGAAATGAAATCAAACTGATCACTTACCACAGGAAGAATATGAGAGTTCTACATTAGGTGACCTGCAAAGCATTTGTTTTTCTTGTGCCGCAGTAAATCCAGAAGCCAAAAGAATGAGATAAATGATAGAGGGTATTTCCATGGCTTTAAATCATGTTGACAGCTGCTATTACAGTAAGTGGAGGAAGGTAACACTATATTGTTTCACTTTTAGTTAAGAGGAACAAAGTTATGCTTAATCACCCTCCCTTAGTCATGTGATTTCTGAGAGTTTGGCCTGTATTTCTTCTTGAATATTCAGCTCTTGAATGGATACTTTAACTGGTTATTGGTAATTTCAGGAGGAAAATAATGTAATCCCTGGTCAGTTTATTGATAGATAACCTAATTTATATCAAACTACCTTTTCAGCAACTGAATTATAAAAGAGAAAACAATTGAGCCATCCTATTTATATAACATTGTCAGATAAGGAAGTGAAAAGAGGCATGGAAAGCACATGAGAACAAGCATATACAACAATCATACTTAGGAGTAGGTTTCATGAATTTCAGTGGTGCTTACCTCCAAATAAGAATATCTTGAGTTGCTGCCTTACTATTCATTCCTAAGAACACTTATTAAAGAGATCTGAGTAGGACTCTCTCTGAGTAGACCTGCTTAGGACTGCTCCCTTACAGGTTTACTCAATAAACTGCTTGCTCCCAGGAAAGTGTTTGTAGGATTGCACTGTTAATTTACTTTCTGGATAGGGACTTATCTTTTTTCCTAGCAGACAAGAGTCCAGCAACAACACTATCTGTCGCAGAATTTTTGACCTATGTATGGAAGTCAAGAGTAATACTCTGTAAATCTTGTAAACCATATTAGGACTGTTTTGTGTTTTTGAAATATTGGGAATTTTGATTGATGTTGTTCTTTGCACCTACCCTTAAACTCTCCCCTGTTTGATTTATCTATGGTATGCCAAATAAAGGTTCTCTGTTCCTACTTAACAAGGAAGACATCATTAGAAACAACTGGCAGCAGATGAAAGCTTAGTTGTGGTTTAAGAACAGAATAGCAAGACAATCTTTCTACAGCTGACCATGCATGGTTTTTAATTGTTGATGTGCCTCCTCTATGTGAAAATATGTGTTTTTTGATCACAGTAGAGAGATTTTAGAAAATGTCATTATGAAAACTGTGAAACATGGTATAATACAGGAAACTCTCTTGTTTGTTTACAGAGATTGGTTTTTTAATTTCCTGTGTTTGCATAGACTGATGGTTTGCCAAAGCATCTATTTTTGTATGTATCGGTTCTAATGCTTTAGACAGAGTTGTTTCAACAGCCAAGTTCACTGCTAGTATAACAGATTCTCATATCAGGTTCTGTAAATTATTTATACTTATTTGATCTGCACTCATTGCAGAGGATGAGATAGATGCTCTCCTACCTCCATCAACCTTATCCATATTTATTGTTTTTCCCCTAAATATTCCAGTTAAGCTCTAAGTGTTTTCCCATTACCTATCCTTACTATTTAACCTAAATTCTATCCTAGTATCTGCCTGTCTTTACCCCTTTTCTTTTCTTCTTTCTTACTGCTTCTTTCTTCCGTCTTTGTCTCTATTATTTGTTTGTTCCCCCCCCCCCCCGTCTTCTTTCCATTGCCTCTGTCTTAATGCTCTTACTGTCTCTACTCTGTCTCCACTACCATCCGTACAATCCAACAACATCCAAATACCTGTAGTTCTGAACTGGTTCTGCTGCTCTGCCTGGCAGCTGGCTTGAGAAATGAAAAGCTTACAGGAGAGGTCTACTCTTATGAGCAGTATAAAATTTAAGCTGCAAACACAGCTTAGTGTGGGGCTTCTCTGGTTAAATGGTCGCATTTAATTTCTTATATTGGAACAGAACTTCAATCTCATGTGAACTGGAAGCTCTGACATTAAGGTACATACACAACAGGTCGTGCCGCATGAGACTGACCATAAAAACTCACTGTGAGAAGAACTAGGGATCTTGGCACCAAAGGATGATATTGAGACTTCTTTGGAAGAAGCTGTAGCACTTAATAGAATCAGCACATGGATTGTAGAAGATATACTCTGGCCCTGTTCATACGAGGCGTTTTGGGCCCGGAGCGGGACGGAACGGGGGCGGAGCAAACGGGCGCGATCCCACGGCAACATCTGGGAATCGTTGCCTGCCCGTCCCCGATCCGTCCCTCTCGCCAAAAACCCGCACTAAAAAAGAACCACCTACCTAGTAGAGCGCCTCAAGCCGGGCCGTGGAATCGGCCGGCACATCCTTGCGCCGGCGCATCCCGGCCCCCGGGCGTACTGCGCATGCTCGAGCATGCGCAGTTTGGCAGCCTCCCCCTCTCATCCGACTCTTTCTCCCCCGGCATCTGATCGTGCCGGGGAGCGCTGCGCCGCGGCTCAGGGGATCCGTGGGATCCCGCCGCAGCATCTCAACTTTGGTGCGGCTTTTAAAAGCCGCACTTTTTCCTGTGTTTTCCCTGCCGTGTGGCAGGGGCCTCTGAGAGTCAAACTCTTGGCACTGACCAGAGCCTGGGACTTTTCCTTTGTGGCTCAGGGTCTGTAGAGTGGGCTCCCTGAAGACACGAGGGGGGGTGTCCTTGGAGATCTTCAGGAGGTGCTGCAAGGCCAGGGCTTTCGAGGGGAGGGGGATAAATGGCAGAGCATCTTTTAAGGAGGGAAGGGGGAGAGAGATCTGGGGTCTGCTATTTTTTTTTTCAACTTACGTTTTTAACTCCTTTTGTAAACCACCACCAACCACAAGGAAAATACACAAATAAATGTAAAGCTGGTTGAACCATCCTGCTTTGCACACGGGAATATTTAGAAGTGATGTACTTTATGGACCTGTAGTTCTGCTAGGTCGCATATTCTTCTTGAATGGTGCTAGCAACAAGGTGCCCTGAAAATCCATAACCAAAACAAGCTAAGAACTCTGAAGTTAAAGGTGGAGATAAGACCAATTTCTTCCATTTTTTTGGATTCCCAAATAATTAAAATGCCATTGAAACAACTGGCAATGACTTATTGTACAGACATTTGTGCTTTTATGTGCAAATACATACCTATTCGGTTTTGTATGTCATTCTTATTTATCTCAAGTTACAAGGCAAAGCTTTTCAAAAGCCCTGTTGGTATTTTGGCTCAGGAAATGTGTCCCTCTAGTGGCTAATGCTGGCAGACACACAAAACATTTGTGTCCCTTACACACCTTATGAGACACAGGCACCGACTCTAAACATTTGGGATCCAAACATAGAGTGTAATTATACTCTAAAGTCTCACTTATTTTAATTGGGGGTACTGTCACCATTTAATAGAACTCACTCATTTCAGTGCGTTATATTTCACATTAATAGTTGTTTACTGATACTTGAAAAATCTTTATATCCTATTATCACATACTTTGATTTGTCTGACATACACAGACCAAGGAGAAATAGCAGCTTCTTTTTTAACTTAAAACACTCACCTGATTTGTTTGTTGTAAATATTTCAAGAAATCCTTGATCCTCCAAGGCTTCATATTCATACGGCAGTTATAATGGCAGCCATTAGGAACATTGTTCACTAACGTTGAGCAATAGCTTTGGACTCAATGTATCTATCATCCCAGCATTGCCAACTCTTTCTCTAAATATGCAGGAAGATAGCACAAGCTGTGGAATTCACTGAGGCTTAAAGTGGTTTCTGCAAATGTAAAGCATACATTGGCCACAGTCTACATTCATATTGCAAATCCCCCCCCCCCTTATTTCTGTTCCACAATACCAAAGACCATCCTGGATATACATATGAACATTCTGAAGTGAATTATCATGTGTAGGAACATCCTAAGATCCAGGATATTGCACAGTGAGGGGCCTTTTAAATGGAGTTTTTGTACTTCAGTGTATGCTGCTGGTCAAGAGTGCTTGTTCGAGTTCTAACACAGTAGTCCCAAATCTTGTGGAGCCTGCAGGCACTTTTGGAGTTTTGTGAACAGGTAGTGGGCACCACCACAACATGGCTCCCATGGGTTCTGGAGCCAGTCACAAAATGTTGCAATGTTCCAAGCAAAGCATCCTTCTGGACGCATCAATTTCAAAATGTCCCCCCCCCCCCAAGCTGTTTCAACAGACACAAAGGTGATGCCTCCTTAGCTCTTCAGAAGCAATTCCCAATTCCTGCTCCAGTGACATAGAGGAATGCCTGAACTGGCTCTTTGCTTTGAGGAAAAAGGTTAGTGGCCACTACACATTGGTGGGCACTATGGCACACACAGGGACCACACTGGAGACCACTGTCCTAACTGATTAGCTATAAACTGTGATCACCAGTGGAGTTAATGCCTCAATAACTGGACAGTGACAGACTGCAAATTTTGAAAGAATATGGTGACACTTGCCCCTTTAAGAAGGAAGTCCTATTGTACACACAGAGCATACTTCACCTACCAAAATCAAATAAAATACAGATCATGCTTTCACTGAATTTCAACAATTCATGCTGTTATACAAAGACTACTAAGTGCTTAGAACTTATTTGATTGTATTTCACAACCATCCTTTCTAGAATACACTTGGCCTTGGCTGGAAGGGATACGCAAAAGGATTACAACTCTGAAGAGAAAAATTAAGGAATTGCACATAGGGAAAAATGGGGCACTGCCCATCATGAACAAAAAGAGTACCCCTCATACACAGATGGCCCTCTAAAGTTTGCAACATGGAACACACAAATATCAAATGTAGTTAATGA
>NW_015169188.1:722502-762350 GCF_001447785.1 Gekko japonicus | reverse complement strand
CATTATGAGTGAACTCTTTTTAATGGAGAAAAATGTTTTCAGGATTTCTCAATCTGTAACAGAACACTGAATTATCTGCATATATACAAACTTCCAAAAACTCAAACATCTCATATTTTACGGTTCTGTTTGCCTTCCACTCATTCTTTTGATTCTTCCAAGTCAAACGTGAAAGGCTTGTCATACCCCATAAGATGATTATAGTCCTGAGGATACTGGAAGAGCCCTGGGTTCACAAGCATTGATTTTGTTCTGGCATAAAATGTTGTGAACATCTTGCTGATGTCTGGGATTTTCACATCCTTCTGATGGAATACTGTTTTCTTTTCTGCCAAAATGGCATTGTATGTAATGGCTGTGTAGGTGTCCGTTTCAGCTTTATGGTACAACCGAATCACGTAGCCCTTTGTAATTAAATGCAGGGTAATTGGTGTTACAAATGTAAAGAATCCTATAATACTATAAAAGGCAATTTGCAACGGCAGGCTGTTAAAATCCACACCTGCTTTGAAGATGATGAAAGTCATCATGCTAAGGCTAAGCATGCTGGTAGAATAGGAGAAAAATTTCACACCTGCAGGAGAAAGAGAAAGAAAAGGTAAAAAAACCCCTGAGTTTACAGTAGCTCCTGCAGTTGCCAACATATATTATTGATATGCAGCCATTAACCATAACTCAAACAGCAAACAGGGGTAGTTCCACAGAAGATGTTGCATGTGTAAAAATCCTTGCACAAATAAGTGCTAACATTACTCCTTACTATCTGTTTACACAGAGTGAAAGCATTTGTATCTCACCCTATCTCTTTTGCATGTGCAAAACATAGCACACAGTATTTCTTCAGATACAATTCCAAACCCAAATTAAATGAAACCATCCATTGTACATTTCATTGCTTCAAATGCACATTGTTGTTTGGCTGCTGCAGGTGTTGCACCAATGCTTGTATGTGGAACGGCACTAAGTCCATTTTTCCTTTCCCATCCAAGCACTGCTGAATCCAACCAACAGCCCTTTATGGTGCTTGCAGAAGACAGCTTGCCACACGCAGTTTGACCTGTAACCTTCCATCCCGGATAACCCATCCTCTTACCTCAGGAAGTCAGCTACAATGATTCCTGTCTCCAGTATGGACTGCCAGAGCCAAGCATGCACCAAAGCCCCACCCCCTGCCCACATGAATTATACATCTGATTCTCCCAGTTACAGCTCTCCGTACAATCTGCAGCAACGTGGCAGGTGGTTCATCTGTGGCTTCATCCCCCTGCACTGTTGTGGATTTAAAGGCCTGGTGAGGTTTGCAGGAAACAATCAGATGTTGAGGACCCACACAATTGTTCTTTCCCATGTGGTACAGGCCCTTTACGCATTACAGCAGCACCATGCAATGAAGCTACAGAAGAAGAAGTCCCAAATGTGTTCAGAATTAAAAGTAGGTGGTGAATATTCTGAGATTTCCTCACACAAGAACAGATTTTGGTGCTGGGCACTAAGTGTTCACATTACAAAGCCGTATTCTGGAATTCCCTTTTCCCAATCACAAACACCTGTGGAGCCACTGTTCACTCTATGGTGGAAGTCTGTGTGTAGCAATCAGAATATGTAGATTTCCTCAGCAGGGCAAATAGTGTTTCCTTGAGAAAACAGCACTAGGGGTGAGGGGTGGGCTAAGAACCCCTCACCCCCGCATAGCAGTCCCAAAACAAATCAGGCCCCAATGTGCCTTGGAGACACAGCAGCATAAACGAAAAACAAGGTGTAGAAAAACATTTTATTATTTCTTGATCCCAGGAAAGTTTTTCTACACCTTGTTTTTCTGTCCTGCTGCTACTGCTGGTGTGGCCCTGATTTCTTCTCTCCTTGGAGACATAGAACACGTCTTTGTAATGTGTGAATCAACCCTGAATTCAACACCCTAAGAACTTCTACTCATATTTTTCAAAAGCAAGGGGAAAAAACCCACTCTAAGAACCATTACATATACTTTTAAAAGGCAACTTTTCTTAAGCCTAAAGAGATAAGACTTCTGTGCATATTTATTGAGAAGTAGGCTGTGAAGCTTTCAGTAGAACATTCAACTGAGTAAGTGTATATAGAACTGCAAGCGGAAAAGTGTGCGGACAATGCCTGGGGCTATCTTGGAAGCAAAAAAAGAAGTGGGATATGAACACACACTGTATGGCTACATCTGGCTATATCTCCCAGCAGCAGACATACATCCAAGCAAGCATGATATGTGAAGAACAATATGTGAAGCAGCCTGCCCTGGCATTGGGCACTTGGATATTGATGTAACATTCTGAGCCGTACAAACATACCTGGAGACTCATTCATACTTTTGCTTCTGATTAAACCAGCCTTGCACATTGGGACACCCACCATTCTAGGCAACTTGTTCAGAACTACCCATTAGCATTACCCCCTCCCTCCAGCCATAATGCTCTTTAATTGGACCGAGACCAGCAGTGCAAAACGCTTATGACTGCTTCTGCTAGCCATAATATCCCGTGGAAGTGGACTATACAGGGTAGGGCAGGATGGTACTGTAAATCATCCAAATGAAGAATTCCGTTTTCTGCCCTTAGCATATACTTCCAAAGGAACAGAACGTTTGCACTGAAAAACTACTTTCAACTTAAACAAGATTTAGAAACAAGAGATAATAAGAAGCCAAATACTAAAATACCCACCTAATACCATCTTGGCCAAATTTCCACAGTAAACCAATCTTCCATATTCAGACTTGTCATGGAAGGGTGATGTGCTGAAACAGCACAGAGGCTCCACAAGAGGAAACAGAACCTTGAGAAGGAGGGTAGCACACAGTGATGGGTGTCAGCATCTCTTCCAACAATGTTCAGACTATAACAACCACCTACCTAAGCCCACAGTGAATCCCAGAAGAAAGCTATGCCTCTAATCAACATACTTTTCAAATAGTCTTTTGTATGTGTTGTTAATGGTATTAATCCCTAAAATGCTAAAGAACACCTTTTTTTTTTTTTGCTGTCTTTACCCCCATGACTTTCAAAAAGAGACGTTCAGAGATGGTTTGTCATTGCCTTCCTCTGTGCAGCAACCCTGGTATTCCTTGGTGGTTTCCCACTCAAATACTGACCAGGGCCAACCCTACTTAGCTGTCACAAGATCTGACGAGACTGGGCTAGCCTGGGCTATAAAGATCAGGGCTAAAGAACACTACACAACAAAAACTGAGTTTGGGTATAGCTTCAAACGGGAAAAACTATCAAGGTGTTGTCAGTTTGATCTTGAGTTTGTTTAAACTTAGGCCAGGAACCTGAAACAAATAGTGAACAAGGCACCTCTGAACATGGGTGAAGTGCCTTTCTTCACTGAAAAATTATAACCAGCCCCCCCCCCCAAATCAGGAACCTGAGGTAGGAGCCTTTCTTTCCACCATTTAAGAGCCAATATAAACAGAAGTTACAGTTTTCTTTTCAAGCTTCCCTAGCTCACCAGACTATAACTGGCAATGAGCTACTGAAGACTCAACCCCAACTTGTTTAAAGACATCAGCACATGATTGTTGGTGCTGAAGGACACAGCACAGGTTAAAGCAGAATTTCTTATCAAATTTCACACCGTTGGGAGAAATTACCAAACAAAAGACCCAAGGCATTCAGTTACAGTCTTCTCTTTCTACTGTCAGACTTCCTCTGCTTATAGCAGCCCCGTTTTCGCATTCTTTATCCCTAAACAAAGTGCTTGTTAAAACACAAAATGCAAGACCTGTTAGAGATTCAATCCTGAACGTTAGGGGAACTCGAGCGAGCTTGGGGCATTTCCCCCTGTGCTTCCAACTCTTGCTTTTGATCTAGGACTGAGGCTCCGAACGAACTGATTTCTGTAGAGCACAGAGCCCCAGGCTGGGTAACCTAACATTAAAAAGAGTGCCCTCAGCTTACGTGAACATTACCCACAAACAGTACACGGCTTCCCTGCCACCCACCACTCTGAGCATTACAGCGTGGGTCTCTGGTGCAGAGGGCGTAGCCTTCGGGCAAGCTGAAACCGCGGCGCACCGCTAAGGTTTTAAGGAATTCAGAGGGATCTGTCAAGGTCCTCCCGAGCGGAGAAGGAAGCGCTCAAGGGGCAGCACCTGCTTGTTTCCCGCCATGCCGGAGAAGGATCGAGCTGCTCCGCGCCAGACAGTTCGCGGCCCCGCCCTGCTGCAAGAGGCCGCGGGGGCGTCTCTCGGCTCCCCGGCGGCCGAACATTTCTCCACAAGCAGGAGAGCTCGGCACCGCCGGGCACCGCGCAACCATGGCCCCAGGCCCGGCGCACGGCACCCTATTGCGGCCAAAAACAACATTCCCGGCGCTCCAGCCCGTCACTCTCCTGCGGCTTGGGGCGTCGCTTAAACCACCGGGAAAGACAGGCCGAATTCCCGCCCGCTGGGTCCTTCCCTTTCCGGAGCAGCTCTAGCGTAAAGGAGCGGGGTGAGCAGGAGGACCACCCCCTATGGGGGTGGGGGGGGGGGGGGGGGTTGGCAGGAGGCGTTTCCCGGCTTTGCCGCAGCGGGCTGTCGTTTCGTATTTGACTGCGGAAGCGAAGGGGCTTGGGTGGCAGCTCTCAAGAATGCCTTTCTATCGGGCGTGCTTCTGGGGAGTCAACGATGAGATGCGCTCTTATTATCCCGAAAGAAGCGCAGGTCGGCGATTCCTTTCACTACTTAATCCACACACTACCCCTGTCATGTATGGTCCCAAGTGACGGGATCTACTAAAAGGAAGGACAGGATTGCCCATTGGAAACAATAGGAGACGCTGGAAGACCCATTGGAAATAATGGGAGATGCCAATTGACTTGCATGGGCTCCATTGGAAAACATTAGGGTACAAGTAGAGTTGCAATAAAAATGCGGAATGGATTTTCCATTATGGTCTCCCACTACTCTGGGGAGGGAATGAGAGACCATGGAGTGCAATGACAGCCACAGGATGGAGCAGGAGTGTTCAGGCACTGGGATGAGAGGCCACGGGACCCCAAGGTGGAACAGGAGTGTTCAGGGACTGCCACGGAGTGGAATGACAGCCCCAGGTTGGAGCAGGAGTGTTCAGGGACTGGAATGACAGGGCCACGGAGTGGAATGACAGACCCATGGTGGAGCAGGAGTATTCTGAGACTGGGATGACAGGGACACAGAGTGGAATGACGGCCACAGGGTGGAGCAGGAGTGTTCTGGGACTGGGATGACAGGCTACGGAGTGGAATGACAGCCCCAGGGTGTGCCACGACTGTTCAGGAACGGGAATGACAGGGCCAAGAGTGGAATGACAGCCCCAGGGTGTGCCAGGAGTGTTCAGGAACTGGAATGACAGGGACCCAGAGTGGAATGATAGCCCCAGGGTGCAGCAGGAGTATTCAGGAACTGGAATGACAGGGCCACGGAGTGGAATGGCAGCCCCAGGGTGTGCCAGGAGTGTTCAGGATCAGGAACTGGAATGACAGGGCCAAGAGTAGAATGACAGCCCCAGGGTGCAGCAGGTGTATTCAGGAACTGGAATGACAGCCCCAGGGTGTGCCAGGAGTGTTCAGGAACTGGAATGACAGGGCCATGGAGTGGAATGACAGCCCCAGGGTATGCCAGGAGTGTTCTGGGACTGAGATGACAGGCCCACGGAGTGGAATGACAGCCCCAGTGTCGCGATTGTCCGTCAGCCCAGCTGGAATGCTCAGCAGGATCCCATCCTCGTCACGATTTTTGTGTAGTGGGTTCGACGCATTAGAGATCATGAGACAGCATGATGTGAAACATGGTATTTTACTGGGCACAATAAGAACACGGACTACTGGCCATATGGCCAACTATATACACACCTGGGGACACACCCTTAGGTCCCGTTGGTGGGTTCAAATCTCCCGCCAAGGTCCTATTGGTTCCGAATGGGAGAGACTAGGAGCCTAGTCCCTATTGTTTGTAGATTCAAGCTCAGGAGAATTCACTGTCACCTGGTGGTGGTCAGCGGACATAACACCCATCAAGCTCTGTTAAAGGAATGGGGCTTTTTTTGGGGGGGGGGGAAGCATCCTAGGGTTGTTCCATATGTACATGTGAAAGCTGCACAGGATGTGGGGATTTTGTTCCTAAAGATTAGTTCTTCCTCCACAGGTTTATGGAAATCAAAACAAGATTGGGTGGTGGAAAGTGCCATTAAGTCCAACCTGATTTATGATGTCCCCGTAGGATTTTCAAGGCAAGAGATTATCAGAGGTGGTTTGCCATTGCTTGCCTCTGCATAGCAACCCTGGACTTCCTTGGTGGTCTCCCATCCAGATACTAACCAGGGCTGACCCTGCTTGGCTTCCAAGGTCCAAAATAAATCAAGCAGAGGACACATAAAGGTACAAGTCAGTGTATAGAAGTAGTGATAGAAGTAGGATACTCCTGAGCAACTTGGCATGGTAGGATATGAATACGATAAAAATCTATAGATTTTTCTATTCCCAAGAAAAGAAACAAACACTTGGCACTGAGAACTATCAAAAATGTATTACAGTGCTTACAGAGTCCACACAGTCATTTAACTGTACCTCTCAAACTCACATTTTAATAGTATCAGCTTTTACAGCCAAATTACTTGGAAGTAAGCCCCCCTGAGTTTTATAAAGGATTGTTAGTGCAGAGAATAAAGTATGTTCATCAAGCATTAAAATTCAAAGCCACAATCCTTAAACTTGCAGGCACTTATTGTTGAAAGCTAAGTCAAAAGCACATGAAGCTAAATTAAAATCTTTTTCAGAATGCTAAAATAGAACATTTTAATTGTTTCCAATTATTAATATGTGGACCACTTTATAGTCAAAATACCATTTGTGAATTCTGGGGAGGGGGAGAGCCATAGGTACCACCAAGTACTGGAGTATGAGGTGTCATATATGGGCAGAATGGATGTTAGGTAGCAATAGGTAGAATAAAATCGGGAAAGACATCATAAAAACACTTTATCTAATAGAAAACCATCACAGTAAGTCTTCCCTATTCTAGCCAAGAGTGTACAGTCACACAAAGTACTCAGTACTTGGTGAGAAGGCACTCTTTTGGCTGGAATAGGGAAGACCATATACACTTAACAAGATTTCTTGTACAACTGAGCTTTGTAAATGAGGCTTTTCTTTCACCACAGAGCAAACAGCTGCACCTCAAATCTAGAACAATTCTCCAGTAAACAGTTAATAGTACTTAGGGTTTTTTGTGATTCTGTTGATGCTACAGAACAGTCATTTTTTCTTGCATTTGTTAAATCCAACATTTCAAAATTCAGCATAAAAGCTTTAACATTTAACATGTCAATTAAAATTCAGTTTTAAGAAATCAAAAATTTAATCTTCAAAACAAATGGCTTGAGCCGTCGCCTGTTGTTCCATCTTCTCCACAACATTCTTCAAACGTTCTTTATCTTTAAAAAAGTAAACATATAATTTTCTTTCAATCTGCTGTAACTTATTATTCTCCAAAACCTTCTTCTTAGCCTTTATATCGGCAAGAAAATCCATTATAAGCTGATTTAGTTTATTTAGCTGAAATTCCAGGTGATGAAACTGCTCGGTCAATTCCTAAATAAATGACAGAAACAAAAAATGTTTATATCTCTCCTTATATATAATTGAATAGTGGGTGCCAAAGGTCTAATTCTAAAATGCACTCCCTTAGTGTATGGCTGATGACACTGCTCCTCAGCATATATCGCCACCAATCAGAAGGCAAAGCCCGGGTCCCGCCCACACCACAACTGCTGCGACAACCTGGTCTTTTGCATATGGAAGCTGATTGGACTTCACTCCATTCCACACCTCAAACTCCCCCCCCCCCCCGCAAGGCAGTTGGAATGTCAGTTGCATATGGAACCTGCTGTATTCTGGTGGTGTGCAGGTCCCAGGTTCATGTTTTAAAAGCAGACTGACACTGTTTGCCCAAAGCCAGAGCACTCTCCCAGAGCCTCTTTCTAGCTCCCGTTGTATTTATTTCCACAACGGGCCTTATTTCTAGTAATACTATATATCAGTAAATTGCACACTTGAATTTTAAATCAATTTTAATAAAATCATTTAAATCATTATTTATGTTTCCAGCCTCTTCTCAATTTGCTTCTTTAAATATTAGGCTTTGGGATTCTCTGGAAGCCTGCTTTTATGTTCAATGATCAGGGAGTCTATAGGCAAGGAATCATTTAGGAAGATCACCACCAAGTCTTTTCTTCCTGAACATTCTGAGGGGGAATGGGAAGGCAAGGTGAGCTTTGGAGAGGCAGAAGCAGTCAGAGACACTGAGCTGCTTCTACCTGCCTCCAAATCCCAGGTATACGGATCAGTAGGCACATACACTTCACATGATGAATGCCAAAAATGTGTATGAGATAGAGGCATGGTAGACCAGCACTTGGTGTGGCTGCATGGTTTGGGACATAACAGGAAAGACAAATCACTGGAGAAGGGGGGGGGGGGGGGGGGGAGAGTTGGAAGCCAGAGCATGAGCACTAAAAGCCTCAGGTGCCAGAAGAGTAGAAGGGCAAGGAGAAAGGGCTAACCGAGTCCAGGATGCCATTCATCAGGGTCATTGCCACAAGCTACCTAATTTTTGGAGGCCTGCCATAGAATCTTGATAGCTTGCTGCTAACTTCCAGGAAACTGACTATCTGCATATTTAAGATAAATGTTTTGACAGGTTTCCCGATTCTCATCTTGTTTGTTTACCTGGTTACTAAGACAGACCCCATCTCCTCTGAAGTACATACACTCATGAAGGGTAACTAAATCAGCATCCATCTTTGACAGAAGAAGAGTTTGCTCTTGATTCAGCACTGTTGATTGATCAAGAATTGACTTTGTGTCTAGATGCAATTTTTCAGCCATCTTCTGAAGGCCTTCATTGGTTCTGAACAACTGTTTTGCATTCTTTCCTTCCAGAAGCTGATACAACCTTCAAAATATAAAAGTGCAAGTTAAAAACAAGACTTGCTGAGATACAAAACAAGCTGATAAAAGCCTATTCAAGATCTGTAACACAACAGAAACAGAGTTTTGGCAAAGCAGTACACATGCAACAGGTTTTCTTGATGACTGGACTCACTCATTTTAAATCCAAGTATTCTGGCCTACATTGTTGATCAGAGTGATAACACACAAACGAGGAATGATTGGGTTGGACACAACAATCCCTCAACAGAAGGCACTGTCAGGTATCTTTCCCTGATATCCCATCTGAAGCCAATTGTCAGGGTTGATATACACTTTTGCCATCCACACCAAGAGGGTGCCATGGGGTGTGTATGTGAAATTGTCCTGATTCCATCAGTGTAGCTGTGCTTGCTGTGTTCTGTCCACAGCGCAGCCTTGTGACCCACATGGCTACTGCAACTCTAGGAAGCCACTTTCCTGGGGTCCGAAGGGGCTGTTAGTGGAGGAGGAAGGTAGTAAAAAACTCCAGTACTTGTATCAACATATCACAGGGTCCAATCAATCTACAGAATGGGACACTGGACTTACTGTGAAGGTTCCTTCTTCTTGAGGGCGAGAAGGACACTCTGATACACTTGGGTTCCTCTTTCCACAATCCCTGGAAGCAGGAAATTGATTGCATTTTCCATCTCCGGGGGGGAGGAGGACCCCACCCTCAGTCTGGAGACTTCTGCAGCTGATAACAGTCCACAATGTGTGCCAAACAGATAGACAACAAGGCTTACAGAACCTTATGAAACAAACCATACAGGTATAGATAAACTGTCAGAACACTGAAAGAACAGTGAACGGAGATTGGCAGTCAGTCCCTTTAGGAAGTGTAATAGGCTGAACAGAGACTCTCCAACTAGGGTGGGTCAAGACTGTCCTCCTCGCTCTTGAGAAGAAGGAACCTTCACGGTAAGACCAATGTTCTGTTCTCTCTTGAGTGGAGGACACTCTGATACGCTTGGGATGTTACAAAGATCACATGATCCAGAGTGGGAAAAAGTGACTGCCAAGCATAGAGATAACAGTAGGATTAGACCACTTGCTGTAGGACTCACTGCCCAAATGCTGCAGCAGCCACAGCAATAAGAATCCATCTCGTAGTGCCTGATAAATGTTGACACCGAGGCCCAGTTAACAGCCTTGCAGATATCAGCAACAGATGCATTTGTGTTGAACACTGCTGACGCAGAAGCACTTCTTGTTGAATGAGCTGTAATCCCCTCTGGGGAATCCCCCCGAGATTCATATGCCAAGGAGATGCAGTTCTTTAGCCACCCGCTTAATGTAGCCTTAAAAACCCATTTCCCCTTGACTGCTGGATGAAAAGCCACAAAAAGGGAATCTGACTTCCTGAATGGCTTGATCCTTCTGGTATAATTGTGAAGTGCTCTGCAAAGGTCAAACGAGTGCCAATTCTTTTCCCTAGGATGAGATGGCTTCAGACAGAAGGACAGTAAATATATATCCTGTGAGCTGTGAAAAGGTGTGTTGATCTTGGGAATGAAGGTGGGATCTGTGCACAGAACCACCATATCCTTATGGAAGATGCATAAGCCCTTTCTGATGGAAAGAGCACCTATCTCTGAGACCCATCTTGCTGATTTAACAGCTACCAGGAAAAGTACCTTCAGGGTAAAGAACTTCAGGGAAACCTCCCTCAGAGGCTCAAATGGAGGACTGCTTCGAGCCTGAAGAATGACATGGTCACCAAGAGGCAAACCTGTGCATTGTAGGGGGCTGAGACAAAGTAACTCCCTTCAGAAATTTCTTCACTGTTGGGTCCTGGGAAAGTGGTGCACCGCTAACTGACAAAACTACAGTGCTCAAAGCAGCTACCTGGTAATGGAGAGTGCTTGCTCTTAGACCCCGAGAGACTCCATCCTATAGGAAGGACAATACCTGAGGAAGATCCAGGGTGTCTGGTTGCAGCGTTTCCTCTTGCACCATCTGACAAAAGCCTTCCAAGAACTGTTGTAAATTCTAGAAGTGGCGCTTCTCTGAGCAGCCATCATGGTCTGAGTGACCTGATCAGAGAAACCCTGTGCGATCAGCGTTTGTTGCTCAATCTCCATCCTGTCAGATGAAGCCAAGCTGGGTTTGGATGACAGATGGGACCATGGTTTTGTATACTGGGCAACAGTGGAAGTTCTTATGGAGGTTGAACTGATGATTTCAACAGGCTGGAAAACCAAGGTCTCCTGGGCCAGAAAAATCAACTCTGCCTTCTCCTGTTTCATTTTGTTCAGAACCTTTGGAATCAAAGGTATGAGGGGAGGGCCAAGGGGACATCAGAGCCCAATGGCCAAGGGGACATCAGAGCATCCACTTGTTCTGCTTGTTGACACTAGTGTCTTGAGAAGAATCTGGGTGTCTTGGCATTGGTTGGGGAGGCAAACAGATCTACTAATGATAGGCCAAAATGCAGAACTAGGGACTGGAATGTTTCCTGGCTGAGGGACCGCTCCCCTGGTCCAGCTTGGTGAGGCTGAACCAATCTGCTTGAATATTCTCTATGCCGCTGATGTGTTCTGCTCTGAGAGAAGCCAGATGTTGTTCTGCCCAGGACATGAGGATAGTTGACTTTTGCTGTAGCTTCTTGGCTTTGGTGCCTCCTGGTAGTTCACATGAGCCTTGGCCACGGTGTTATCTGTCCATATACATATGTTCAATTGAGACAGATGGTCTTGGAAGTAGAGAAGTGCCAGACAACCTGCACCCAGTTCCAAAAGATTGATGCTGAGGGAAGCTTCTTCATGGGACCAGGTCCCCTGCACATGGCCCAGTGCACAATGGGCTCCCAAACACATGAAGCTGGCATCTGTTGTGATCTGTAGGTCTGCAGTCACTTGGAAGGGTTTGCCCACAAGTGAGTGTTTCTTGGTTGTTCACCAAAGGAGGTCCTTCCTGAGATGCTGACTGATGCTGACTCTGATGTGCTTTTGGAGGGCTATGAACCTTTGATATGGCAATAGTATGAGAGTGTGCCCGGGTCCAAAAGAATGTCTCGATAGCTGCAATCAGTCATGTAACCTAGCAGACGTGCTAGGGTCATCAAGTCCATTGATTTCACTGACCCTGTTTCAGGGTCTGAACGGTCTTCTCTGCTCTATCTAGTGGAAGAAACACTTTAAAAAAAAATTGAATCTATCACTGAGCCCAAATGCGTGATGACTTGGGCAGGTGTTAGTTGGCTCTTCTGGAGGTTTATTAGGAAGCTGTGACTGGATAGTGTCCTTAATGTCCCTGAGTGCCTGCTCTTGTGAAGGTCATCTTAAAGAAGGTTGTTGAGGTAGGAATGGATATGGATTCCTTTGAGACACAGGCTTGAAACAAGTGAGATGGATCAGTTTTGTGAATATCCAGAGTGCTGATGCCAACCCAAATGGCACGGCCCTAAACTGGAAGTGTTTTTGACCTAAGGTGAATCTCAGATACTGTCTGTCCCAAGGTGTTATGGGCATGTAAAGATATGCTTCAGTCAAACTGATGGAGTCCATGAAGTCCTCCGGCTGCAGGGCTTCCACAGTGGTCTTCAAGGTCTCCATTTTAAATTTCCTGTACCTCACGAACCTATTCAGGAATTTGAGGTCAAGGACAGCCCTCCAGTCCCTGTTCTTTTTGGCAACTATGAAAAAAATAGAATAAATGCCTAAGAGCCTATGGCACAGGTTCGATGGTGGTGATCTCCAGCAGATGTCTGAAGGCATCCTGTGTGCACGGTCTCTTGATGGGGCAGTGACGGACTGGTGAGCTCAGGAATCTGTCGTAAGGTGGGGTGACAAATTCCATTGAATAGCCATAGGTTATGATTTATTTTACCCATTTGTTGGTGGCTGATTAATTCCAGGCTTGATGGGATTTTTGAAGCCATCTCCCCACCAGAGCTAGCCTGGTGTCAATTTTGTTGTTGCTGCTGTTTTTCTTCCTTACTGGAGGCTGGTGCTTGGCCTGAACTGTAGTATTGACTTGTGGCTCTGAAGTTAGGCTTGGATTTGGTCCACAACTGCCGCGATTTGCAGCCTATGGCTCGCGGCAGGACGACTGGGCAAGTGGGTTTGCAGGGATTTCCTACTCCACTACCTGGGCATCACCTCCCCCAGCTCTCCCTTGGAGGAGGTCCCATGGCTGGAGACCTCAGCTGCAAGCATCACCATGACTGAAGCAGGAGGCAAAAGGCAAACAGCCTCAGGAAGACAAGGCCAGAGGAACAAAGTTTGTTTAAACAAAGGGAAAGGCACACATGGGGAAAGAGAAAAACAAAGTGCAACCAAAGGAGCTCATCAGATGGAAAATCTAAGGAGCTCTCTAAATCCACTGCTCTCTCAGGCGGAGGGAGGAAAAAAACTGAGGGTGGGCTCCCCCCCCCCCTCCGGAGATGGAAAATGCAATCAATTTCATGCCCCCCAGGGATTGTGGGAAGAGGAACTTGAGTGTATCAGAGTATCCTCCTTCCCTCGAGAAGAAAAAAACATTGATTTTAATTGAATTTTCTTCTATGTAATGGTTTAAAGAAACCACTGGGGGAGGTAATCTGAAGATTTGACCTGGATTGTCACCAATATTAACTCAGCTCTATATCACACTTCCAGCTGATCCCAGGAAGGCTGTAGAAACCCTGAACCAGTAATCAGAGGCAGTTTTGGAGTGGATGTGGGCTAATAAACTGAATTTTAATCCCAGTAAAATGAAGTGCTACTAGTAAGCAGAAGGTCTGACCTGGTACTTAAAGTGTCACCCAATTTGGATGAGGTTGCAGTCCCCTTGAAGGAACAGGTCTGTAACTTGGCAGTGTTCTGGAGTCAGGCCTACTGCTGGATAAGCAGCTGTGGCCAGGAATGTCTTCTACCAGCTTCAACTGGTTCTCCAGTGCAGCCCTTCCTAGGCAGAAAAAAACCCTCTGACCACTGTAGCACATATCCTGCTTACATCTAGATTAGATTATGCAATGCACTTTAAACAGGGCTGCCCTTGAAAACTGTTCCCAAACTTCAATTGGTGTAGAATACTGCAGCCAGGTTATTGACTAGTGAGTCACAGGGACCATATCACTTCAGTCTTCGCCTGTCTACACTGTTTCCCAGTCAGTTTCTGGGTACAATTTAAGGTGGTGGTGTTGACCTTTAGAGCCCTCTATGGTTTAGGACCACTGTACCTGAAGGGCCACCTACTCTCTTAAGAACCTACTTCACCACTGCATGATTTACGGTAGAACAAAACCTACTCATCTTTGGAGGCCCAGCTTTGGGTGCCCCCTCCCTTCTGAGATTAGGCAGATGGCAACGCAGGAGTGGGTCTTCATGGTCATGACAGCAAGACTACAGAACTCTCCTCACGGAGACTTGTCTGTCTCCTTCTGATGCCACCTCTCACCAAAAGGTGAAGACTTTTGTCTGCAGTGCCCTCTGTGATCCCTCCTTCTTGTCTTATGTTTTAATTGTTGTTTTTATATGCATATTTTAGCTTTGGATTTGATTTTTAATGATGTATTTTTGTTTGGTTTTAATGGTTTTTAAGATGTTTTTATTAAGTTGTCAATCTGTTAATGGCCTTGGTGGTCCTGACCAGGGTAGAAAGGTAGGGTATAAATTATGTAAAAAAAAATTAAATGTCAGTTTTACACAATATGCTTTACAGTCCACATTTTAACACAGAATTTCACAGCACAACAGCAGTTGCTTACCTATGTGTAGCATTATCTCTTGAATCAATAGTGCTTCTTGGTATTCTGTACTGGGATATAGATGGCTCAGACATTGTTTCTAGCGTCTGCTCCAAAATGTTACTGCTTTGCTTCAAATCTTGAATCATTTTGTCCAGCAGATGGCTGTTATCCCTAAGTTTTCTCAACTCAATTTCATAAGCCAACTGAAGAACTTCAAATGATGCCTTCTGTTTGAGCAACTGATTACAAATCTGGTCTTGTCTTGATGTGTAGTAGTCCTGCCGAGCAATCTGTAGATCAAAATCGCCTTTCACCACAGGCATATTCAATAACTCTGCATCTTCCTTTACTAGTGAAGGTAGAGTTTCACTGTTTATCTGCGCCAACTGCTTTTTTGTTTTTGAGATTTCACTGTTCAAGCTAGAAATTCTAGCCTCAAAATTTTCTTTTCTGGGAGTCTGGGGAAAAAACACACCAGATCCTGTAAACCATACACTTTAGTCTGTACTCATACATCTATCAAACCCAGCTTATCACTATGAACTTCTTTTTACAGGGAGATAGCATTCAGGTTTTATTCAAGATTTAAGCATTATTCTAGGATCCGTTCCTATGAAGAGATATACAAAGAATTCTAATGAAGGGTTGATAATGAACATGTATTCTTATAGCCAAAACCCATTATAACTAATATAAATAAATATATTCCTAGAGAAGCTACCATAAAAATGAATGTTTAGCTCATAAAGGAGATTGAGGTTTGGAAGAGCTGCCATGAAGGAACTAGAAAAGATCCTTAAGTGTAAGGAAGTGTTGAGGAGACCAAGATCAAGATATACTGTGGTGATACCCATAACTATGTGTGGACGTGAAAGCTGGACAGTTAAGAAAAGGGACAGGGAAAGAATTGATTCATTTGAAATGTGATGCTGGGAGTAGAGTTTTACAGATACTATGGACTGCCCAAAAGACCAATAAGTCAGTTTTAGGTCAAATCGAGCTAAGATGACAAAACAGAGCAATCCTAAGCAGGTCTACTCAGAACGCTACTCGTATCTACTCAATGGGGCTTACTCCCAGGAAAGTGTTCCTAAGATTGCACTGTAAATTGAGGCTATTGTACTTTAGTCACATCATAAGAAGACAAATCTCCCTGGAAAAGATAATAAAGCAAGGAAAAGTTGAAGGCAGTATGAAAATACGACATGAGATGGATTGATTCAACAAAGGAAGCCACAGCCTTCAGTCTGCAAGGCTGTTAACAAAGGATGTTTGAGAGGTCATTAATTCACAGGCCCACCATAAGTCGGAAGCAACTTGATGGCACGTAACACACAAAACTCATAAAAAGAGACAGTTTATTAAGCACAAGAAACAACTGAAATTATTAACTACACTACATTCTGTTCTTTGGGTCCATATAGTGGCCCTAAAACAAGCTGTGAATTTTAACAAGCAACAGGACTTACCACCTTATTTAAAGAGCAAATATGATCCTCTGCCCACTGAAGAGCTGATCTCATGCTTAGATCCCTAGCTTTCTGCTGAATTAGTTGATGCTGAGCACAAACATAAGCCATCTGCAGCCTGGTAAGCTCAAGCTGCTCCTCACAAATGTCATTGCTCTCAGTGTCTGTGAACGAACTTCTTATATCAACAAGCTGAAACTTCTCTTCATTTGAACTTTCAACCAACTCAGATATTCCTTGGAAAAATTGTTTTTTTGTATATAGAGTAAGTGCTGCAGTGCTTTGTTCTTCCTGGCACAAGTATTCATCCAAGGGAAGCTGGGCTAACAGCACAGGCTGAGGGTCCAGCCCTTTCTGCCTGGATTGAACAGCGAAGAAAGAAATCAGCTTCTGAACTCGTTCAATAAGAGACTTCAGCTCATTATTTATCTTTGTATTCATGGCAGTGAACACTATCTGTCCATCTTTCAGGCTTTTAGCGGTTTCCTCTTCTGTCTCTTTAAGCTTCAGTGACAGAAGGCTATTGGTTGAAGTAATTGCTTGAAGCGTGTTACGGCGACGGATCTTTAGATTTTTAATCTTTTGGAGTGCCTGAAGTTCATCTTCTAACGCTTTAAGATTTTCTTCTTCAAAATTACTGGTGTTCAGATCAAGGGGCCTACAGGTCTTAAGAACTTCATCCAGAGCCTCTTCTTCTAGCACAGGCTTTGCAGAGTTAAGGAGCGTGTTAAATGACTGCAGTTCTTCTTCAGATAAGGCATGATGCTCATTCAGATTTGTACAAAACCACTCAAAAAATGATTTATCTTCCAATGTCTCAAACAACCAATCAAAGTCTTCTCCATTAAGAGAAGCTGCCTCTGAATAACCTATCCTCTTCAGAGTTTCAACAAACTGAGTTCCACAATTCATGGTTCAAGGGCAGCCTACAACCTTGGATACTAATGGATTTGCTAGCAGGCCTCTGAAGTATTCACAGCAAACAAAGGTAGTACTTTCTCTTAGTGATCAACTTTAAGTCTCTGCAATGAAAAGCAAAATACAAATATAGTACTGTAAATTCCTAGACAATTTAGAATGTCAACACTAGTAATAAAAACCTGTAATTATCTAACAAATAGCAAAACAACACAGTATTACAGTGAATTATTTAATTAAAATGTCCCTGATCCTCAACATGGCACCTCCCGGTATATTTCCTGGTACTCAAATTGCTTCTTGAGTACTGGGGATATAACCCCAGAGATCTTGAATCAAGGGGAAGGGGTGGGGGGAGAGGAAACTTCAGGTTACTAGCAAAGAGCTATGCTCATTTGAGGCAAGGGCACCACAACTGTCTGCCCTCATTTGGCTATAGATACAGACTTTCTTCTTTCCTGCCCTGGAAACCTCTTTACAGGTCCACCTGTCTCTGAAGCCAAATCTAACTATGCTGTGCAACAGGTTTAAACTTCAAAAGTATAGGTAGGTCAATGAAAATATTTCTTCACCACAAATATCCACAATCCATCACTTCATAATAAGATTTAGAAAGGTGGGAAGGTGGACTCCCTGCAGTCCGGTACTGATTTATTTTCATTTCCTAGAAAGCCACTCTATATGGATGGAAGCAGGGGTCATTTTGTAGAAAAAGAGGTGCAGGAGCTCAATAGAATAACTCATTAGCATAACTCATTAGCATATGCCACACACCCCTCACATCACAGGAAGTGTGTCAGAAGGTGGGAGAACTTGTACCTGAATAAGCCTTGGTCATAAAGGTGCCACTGGACTCTGTGCAATGCTACCTGGGGGCGGGGGGCGGACATGCAGATCTGCCCTCACAGAGACCTTCTACCTGAATAAGCCTTGGTCTTAAAGGAGCCACTGGACTCTTTGCACTGCTACCTATGGGGGGGGCATGCAGATCGAGAAGGGCTTTGCCGAGCTCCGCAACCTGAATAAGCCTTGGTCTTAAAGGAGCCACTGGACTCTTTGCATTGCTACCTATGGGGGGGACATGCAGATCGAGAAGGGCTTTGCCGGGCTCCGCACTTTAGCATGGGCCTGGCAAGACGGGTTGGGAAGAACTTTCCAAGGTCTGGAAAGGCGGCGGGGGTGGGGGGAATCCACAACTTAGTTTATTTCTTCTTTCTCCTCCCAGCCAACTGAATGGAGGGCTGCTGGGAGCAGGGGGCAGGGCTTGCTACATGTCCCCGCCCCCTTGCCTCCTGTCTCCAGGAGTGTCACTCCGATAAGCTCCGGGCCAAAACGAGGCCTGGATGGAAGCCTCATTGTTTGCTGAATTAGGTTAGTTACCCAGTGATGAGGATAAAGCAGTCTCACTTTCTGCTTCATTTAGCCAAGGGTAATTGTGCTGAAAAGATTCCACAACTCAGCCAAGACACAGATTGTAAGCCTCAGTAACTCTTATTTTAGAAAAGAAGCACCTAACATATGAGGATTTTAATATGAGACTTATTTTCTAAGGTTTTTCCTTACTGCGATGCTTTACTAGTTCTTTAACAGATTCTAAGGCTACATCGTTAATACATTTCAAGCCCTTACTTAGCCATGACACTCACCTTGGGGAAATCACATGCTTTCTCTCTCAATATAACCTGTTTTCAGGGCAACATGGAAAAGAGGAGAACCTGAGCTCCCTGAAAGAAGAGTGAAATATAAATGAAATTGAATTAAGTTATTTATTTGTTCCCTATTCATCCTGTTTTAATCTATTAACAGAGAGCTGGCTAGATTACCTGCCTTAGCTAGATCTTTTACGCTTTTGACTGGATCTCATTTCCTTTTGTGCTCTATCTAATCCTCCAGAGTAGCTTGATCTTTTCCCTCATTTTGTAAGAACACAAAGTTCCCCTATACTGCATCAGAGCACTGGTATATCAATTAAAGTACTATTTACTCTGGCAGTGGCTCTCCGGGGGTAACAGGCAGAGATCTTTCACATCACCTGATACTGGGGTTGAACTTCAGTCCTCCTGCATGCAAAATAGTTGCTCTAACACTGAGCCACAACTTTCTTCATATCCCCTTCCTTCATATCTCAGTGCTAGTAATGCCAGGATGGTGGCCCACATCCCTGGGAGCTTTAGAGGTGGAGCAAGGGGTAGAAATGACAGGGCACAATGTGTGACATCACACCCAGCCAAAACCCCAGAAGTGATATAACCACCTTGGGTTTCAAAAACTCCGTGGCAAGTACAGAGTGTCACCTGATGTGCTTTTTTTGGGCCGGGTGTGAGGTCATCATTTCCACCCCCAGACCTTGCTGATCCAGAGAAGAGTGGGAGGGAGGGCCCAACAGTAGGAGCCCTCCTGCCATAACCCTACTTTGCAGTCACATTTTCAAAGGAAGAAGAGCAGTTATTACTTAACTGTACGAGTACACCTTGGTGATACCTAACGTCTATTTTATGTAATATATTTCATATTTCGGTCACTTAATTCAAAACAGTTTTGAAAACAATGGCCTACAACACTATATAAAAGGAGAAAGGAAATTCAGGTACCCTGAATATTTATATACCCCCCCCTTAAGCTTAAATAATATCTTCTGCACGCCGTGTAATTGGAAACTACATTCTGAGTCTTATTCATGAACCAGCAACATCTTTTTCTCGTACCGTTTGTATCTTACACCCATTTTGCTTAACATCCAGTCTAGGGGAATCAGCGATAAGGCAGGGGCGTTTTCCCCCCATTTGCTCGCTTAGGAATTCGCTATAACATTTAAGCGACGGTAAGAAAATTAAAGGGGGCATTTAAGAATTTAAACAACATAAAGGTCAAATTTAAGTAATCCGATGTAAAAACTGCCTCCTCGGCAGACGCTAACTCGGCAGTAAGTGCCGTTAAATTTACCTCCGAGTGAAACGACCCAAAACTGCACGAACTGACCTGAACGACACGAGGAGCCGCCGCCACCCCCAGGCGCTCGGCCGTGCCCCGAATGGCAGCAGTTGGTCGCAGAGGATGTTTGGCGCGAAGGCGAGCCCCCCCCCCCCCGGTTGCGCTTCTCAAAGTCTCGCGATGGCTGACACGGAGCTGCCCGACATGAAGATGTACAAAAATAAAACTACGAAATATAACTAGATATTTGACACTAAATTAAAAAAATCTGTTTGTGCCTCGAATTATAGCTCTTCACAATGAATCCGCTAAGCACGAGACGTCTATTACCTTAGAACGACAGTGTGAGGACTACATTTCCCGGTAGAACTCGCACTCCCGGAAATCAACGACCGGTTTTTTTATTTCAGGTCAAGAAGATGACAACCAACACGGAAGGCACGATGCATACATTACCAATCCTACGGAGATTAAAAATTAGCACACACACCCCTTTCCAATAATATAATTGCATCAAAATCCTTTTATTAGTTTTTGTCTCTTGTTTTGTAGTACCGTCATGCGGAACTGCGCTCAGTTAGACTGAGCGTGTGCAGTAAGAGATACTGAAACTGCCCTCCCTTAGGTTGGCTTTAAGGAATTGATAAGATTACGTAGGGCTGTTCCCGGAAACTGTGATCCATGCCAGTAACGTCGCTAAATCTCGTTCATAGAAGAAAAGTGAATCTTGTGCCTCTGCTAAGGAGAGGCCAGTCAGCAAAAGCAGTTTTTATTTTAACCTTTTGTTAAAGGTAAAGGTACCCTTGCTCGAAAGCCAGTCGAATCCGACTCTAGGGTTGCGGTGCTCATCTCCGTTTCAAAGCTGAAGAGCCAGCGCTGTCCGAAGACGTTTCCGTGGTCATGTGGCCGGCATGACTAAACACCAAGGCGCACGGAACGCTGTTACCTTCCCACTGAAGTGGTACCTATTTATGCTCGGTTGGCAGGAAACCTTTTGTTAAGACCACCCAAAATAACTCAACATACTGCACAGGTTTTCGAGATATCCAGAACTATCCTTCAAAACGATAATAAAATATAAAAAGGTCTGGAGAAAACAAAGATCTTTCAAGCCTGATGAAAAGTGGTGAAGAAATCGAAACCTTGCACGCTACACTGTTATTTTTTTTAAAAAGACCAACTCCGCCGTTAGACTGGCATTTATCTTGGGACTTTGCTATCTATGGCTCGTATTCTTTTGGGAGTGCAATAGGTCCTTATGTCGAAAATAACCAGGAAATCCGGCCAGTAAACAAAAGAACCGTCAATCCAGCCCTTTGTTACATCTGTTACGATCTAGCACGCTCCCTTGGCAGCTAGTCAACTCTTTCTGCGCTTGCGCTTGGCAAACCGGAAGCTCATGCTTGTGACCCAGCGGAAGTGGTTTGGCGGGGCGGTTGGCCCGGCAGGAACCGAACGGGGGGGTTGCGAAGCTGCCCCGTGAATATCCTCGGGCGCTGGCAGGGCGGAGGTGAGTATGAGCCCGAGAGAGTGTGCTAAACGCCTCCCGCCTTCTGTGTTGTGTGTGTCTGCTATGAGGTTGAGGTTCCCTGAGTGTTGATGGCCCGGAGCTACGGGAAGGAAAAGAGTTCTTTCTGTGTCCTAACCGTAGATAGGCACGAAGCGTCCCGGAACCCAGTGTCTTCTGTGCGGCGTTTTCTTTTCTTGTCTAAAACGCAGAGCTGAAGCACAACTGCTTTCCATTTTTGCTCCCTCCCCTTCAGGGAAATCCCTTCGCCACCTTATGCAATAGATTGGACTGTTCTCTGAAAAACACCCACGACAGTTCCAGCCCTACGTTCTTCCCACCCCCGTCTCCTCCGGAAGACCTCAGCGCGTTGCATATACCCCCCCCCCCCCCAATTGTATTTTCTGTGAAATTTCTTACGTCTTACAGGTCCACTCCAGGCGTAACCGACCTTTCTCTCATGAGTTCCATCTTACATCTATAATGTACATCTATAATGTTTCGTCACGGAACACAAGATTCTCTTAGTTTTAGGCTTCAGCATGATTGCTGTATCATGTAATGCGCCTTCTCACTATATTCTACAACTGATTACTTCTCTTTGGTATCCAGTGTCATTTGTCGAGACACTTTGCTTATATGTCTTCTTTTCCCGAATATTGTGTGGGTACTTCATATCCTTTTTTCTAATAGTTTTATATTTTAGATAAAGAGACTGCCTGAAGGGTAGGTTTTTTTGTAGCTTAGACATCAACCTGTGGCATGCAGGTAACCCTTAACTTTTGGGGGTTTTTAGTGTTCTGCTTTTCTGCTTGAAAGTTCTGCGGTCAATAGGACTTAGTAGCGTACATGAAGACAATCAGATTCAGTAGAAAACTTTTTAAAATTACAGAACTTGATAAGGCTTTGAAAATTATTTCATGCAGCTGTGTCATGACAGAATGTTTCCACATACATTCTTAACAGTTTGAGTCATTATTTTGCTGATGTGGAATAGGCAAAAATAGAAGTGCAACTTAGAAGAAAAGGTGGGTTTGTTTGTGGGAACATGAGGCCGCAGCTGTAGATGATGGAAACAGAGAAGAGTTATTGGGTACAGAAAAGGAGAGTGAAGGGGACAGTGAGATCACCTATAGAGTGGTTTTATTTGTGGGTATGTTTTTGAAAATATATGGATATATATTTGTAGATATATGGATACTCTTGTCTACTTCCATCACAACTTCCATTGCCACAGAGGCAAAACAATCTTTAATTTGATTACCATTTTGCAGTGTTGGGATACTGGTAAATTGGCCAGTCAGAGATTGTCAATTAACAATTTATTTGGCTTTGGTCCAAAAGTCTGTGAATTCTGTTATTCCTTTGTATACATAGCAGTCCACATTTTGAGTTACATCAAATGATTTAATAATTAGGGTGAAGTTAGTCAGATTTACAGGATCCAGGATATGCACACATCCTCTTCATTTAGGAACAGACCTCAACGTCCTTTATAATCACATTTTAAAACAAACTCTTGCTTTTTATAGTTTTGATTTAAAACTAAACTTGTAAATCCTGGAATTCAAGGCTAGAAATAAACAAAAAAAACCTGTTCAGTTTCTGTAACAGCAAAGTTTTATGGAGAAAGAAATCATGTGCTGCCTGAGACTGCTGTGTTTTTTGTTTTGTTTTTTAGCAGAGCTGACCTCTGTTTCCCCTGAGCTGCCTGGAAATAAACAGCGCATAATTATATTCCAGCTATTGCTATAATAAAGCATTTGGTTTTTCTGCAAGGACTGTTTGGAATAGAGCTGACTGGGCCTTTCTCTTTCTCTTGTGCAGTCTGGAAGTAAGTAGGTAATGGTATTCTGGCCATCAGTGTAGTAAAGCCTTTATTTTCCTGCCTGATTGTCCTACTTAGCATTTGACAAAAGACATTTCAAACAGTTTTCTGTTCACTTAAGTAGTAAGTTTCACTCTAGGTGTTTGTGAGAGTAGACATTGTAAATTTAAACAGGAAAGGCTTCCTAGTGTGTGCTGACAATATATTCATTTTTTCACATTCAGTTTTGGACCTTTTAGTTAGAAAGAACCTGATTGTCAGGTATAAAAAAAAATATGGGGAAAACGGTGATACTTGTTCAGTGCATCTTGAAAACAGTGTATCTGTCACCAGCAAATCGAAGTAAATACCTAATCATACATTTTTCTTAGCGAAATTCCTGGATGACATATTTGAAGGCAATAATGCTTGAAGTAGAAAGTTCTGCTCATGTATTCTGTATATTGCATGTTTTGGATGCAGAGCTATTTTGGTTTACCAATGTAGTCAAATCCCACTTGCTTTATTTAGCTTGATGGTTTATGAAATGTGCTTATTTGATTTGTTTGTACTGTGATCAGTAGTTATTTAGAATGTCCTCTTTATGATTCCACATCCTGAATTTAACAAGAAATAGAAACTGCCACTAAGGAACTAGCTCTGTATCCTAGCTACGCTGCTGCTGCTTTCTGCCCTGCCCCCTCCCACTTGGTGAATTTATGCACTGTTAAATTCAACAAAGCTGTTGACTGTCATTGCTTCTAGATAATCTGCAGAACTGCTGGTGCCTACTTTGCTTTGTGATAGCTTGAGAACAAAGTTGGTGCCAGCTGATCTGCCTGCAGATCCTTGTGATTGGGAATCAGTAGGTAGAAGGTAAAAATGTGTTAGCAAATATTCAGTGGGGAAAGGAGCAGAGAACGCTGGTTCTTTCCTTTACATCTGGGGTAGCCATGAAAGCCTTGTTGGGTGTTGCTATGATACTTTGCATACAAATGTACATTCAGGAAACCAATATCCTGCTGCCCTTGTCTGGTAACAACAGTAAGGCAGCTCTAGTCTTTTATTCCAGATGCTCTCCCTCAAATATATGGGGAGTTCAAACCAGTATAATTTTTTTAAAGCTGGAAAAGGGAGAAGATCAACAGGATTGTGATGAACTGTGCTACATATCTACCCCATAAAACAACATGAAAAGTAAACCTGGTGAATCTTGAGAGAACTAAATTAGTTACAACTAAATTATAACAAAAATGATGGGTTCACACTCCTCCCATTGCTTATACATGATTACCTAATATCCTTTTACTCATTTGGTCCCTGCCTTTTGAATACTTATATAATTTGTTGGTTATTAGTATGCTACAAACAAGGGACACACAAGTACTTGTGGGGCTGTCATTTTATTCCCCCCTCACGCTATTTTCTTTCTTCCCTCCCTGAAAGCCCCATAGCTTTTTCCTGAGTCTGTCTCTCTTTCATAGACACAACCTACCTTTATCTTTACCAAAGTAAAATATACATGATAAAATCATATCTTAACAACTATTAAAGCCAACAAAACATATAATTAATACAATTAAAATCAGAGCTAAAATACATAAGAAAACAAAACACGGCAGGAAGGAGAAATCACTGAGGGAATGCCAAATAAAACAATAAAGTCTTCCAACTCTGGTGGAAGATGGCAATAGAAGAAGACTGATAAGTCTCCCTAAGCGCGGAGAGTTCCAGAGTGCCACAACTGAGAAGGCCCTCTCCTGGATAACCACCAGCCTAATCTTAAAAGGTGGGGGCCTCCAAAGATGACCATAGTGGTGGGGTAGGTTTGTCAAAAAGTAAGCAGTTTTAGGTTAAGTTTAGGGTATGGCTTGGTTATGTGCCTATGGGGTATGAATTGGACATGGGATATATAGTTTTGGTAGCCACAGCATACATAGATGGGCATACCCTTGTACTGGAGGGATTCTTGAATGACCTTGGCTTCAATTCTGGGCTGGTGATTAAAGAATTTTCAAAGAATGGCATCTCCATTCAATCTAGTAATCTGGCACTGTAAACATAACCACAGTTAAATTCAAACAAGACTTGGCGTCCTCTATACAAAGTTAGTGACCTTCTTAGATTTCCACCTAACCGTGTTTGCTTTTAGTAATGAACTTGAGTAAGTATGTACTTTTCTATTTGTTTCCAGTTCTTATTGCAAAAACTGCAGAAGCAAAGAAACAACTATTTGATAAGAAATGGGTAAGTACTTTGAAAATTAGTTTTGAAAAGCATCTTGGTATATATGTTTAGGGAACTGCTTTGCATTTGAGAACATAAGAGAAGCCAATGCTGGATCAGGCCAATGGCCCATCCAGTCCAATACTCTGTCACACAGTGGCCAAAAATACAGGTGCCATCAAGAGGTCCAGCAGTGGGGCCAGGACTCTAGAAGCCTTCCCACTGTTGCCCCCCCCCCCAGCACCAAGAATACAGAGTATCACTTGCCCCAGACCGAGAGTTCCTATCGATACCTTGTGGCTAATAGCCACTGATGGATCTCTGCTTCATATGTTTATCTAATTCCCTCTTGAAGCCGTCCATGCTTGTAGCCACCACCACCTCCTGTGGCAGTGAATTCCATGTGTTAATCACTCTTTGGGTGAAGAAGTACTTCCTTTTATCTGTTCTAACCCGACTGCTCAGCAATTTCATTGAGTGCCCATGAGTTCTTGTATTGTGAGAAAGGGTGTGCCAGTTGATAGAAACCCACTTTGGTACAAATTAGTAGAATGTCTACAATATACTGGAAAATTCACCAGAAGGAATGGGGATTATGAGATGAACAAATAGATTCAAACTGCTATAAACATTATTATTGTAATCTACAGTGTATATAGTGTTGAAATTGTGTGTATTCTTAAAGGTTAGAGGTTTTTAAATAGATTCTGATGCTGATGAGTTTGACAGTACAATCCTATTAAGTGTTACTCCAGTCTAGACTCACTGATGTAAGTCTGCATAGGATATTCTTGTACTGTTATTTTTCTACATCTGATACACACAGTAACAACCCATTAGGAATTTAGCAGCAGCTGTTTACATTGATGTTTAATGCAGTTCAGTCTATAATGGAAATAAATGAAATCTCTTTATATGAAGTTGTTCATATGGGTTAATATATCCGCTCCATTTTATATTCATTTAATAAGAATGGTAAAGGATTCAGTTAGTTTGAGTGTCTATATTTTTATCTGCTCTTCTTGAAGCAACTTGCAGTGCCATCCAAAGTAGACTTTGAAATCAGTTGAAATCAGTGTCTTAGACTGGAGTAATTCTGCATAGGATTGCACTGTCCAGAGTTTGATGGGAAAACTCATTTTACTTGGTTTGGAATAGTAAATTGTGGTATGCTGTTTTGTGCATACTTAGGCTCCCTTTTTCACTTTGCAATGGGCCACCTAATTAGGTGTTGATTTACTGTTGTTTTTTTGAACTCCAAATCCACTTTCTCCACATTCAAGGGAATTTACACATACCTGAAATCCATCAACAGAACCAACATGTGTGTCTGCACTGTACACTCAATAACAAAGAAACAAAAACTACCCTTACCTGTTTGAAGCTATAGCTGAACGACTGCCTCTCCCTGTATGAACTGGTGTGTCAACTCCACCAAAACCAATAGGCAAGGCTAACCAAAGTCTGTAGAATAGCTCTATATTGCTTACAGGCAGAGTGGAAGGAAACTGTTCACACTTTCAATGGCAGCCCACTCCAAAGCACTGGAGCCACCACTGAAAGAAACCTGCAATGGACTGCCAGTGTGCTAATGTCTATGTCAGGGATAGAAAAGAAGAACTGATCTGGGGTGGACTTGGCAGACCAGTTCATAAAAGGGGAAGCAGTCCTTCAGATATTCATAAATGGAAACAAATTGGCAATGTCTGTCTAGCATATGTAGTATGATGGAACACTTTCAGGACTAATGTAATGTTGAAAATGATGGGCCCTAGTTAATGAATGCACCACAGTGTATTATAAAAGTTGTTTTTAGGGACAGTCCCATATGCAATACATTGCAGTAATCTAAGTTTGAGGTTACTGTGGCATGATTCAGCATGACCAGATCAGTTTAATCTAAATAAAGAATCAGCCTACATACCGGATGTGATTGGGAATATAGTTAGTAATATACCAACCTCTTTGCCCATCAGTGGCTGGATTTTTGCATCCTCTTGGGTTCTTCACAGCCTTTGCCAAAGAAAAAGCTGCTGGGTTGGATCGTGCGATCTGCTGGAAGACACTGGCAGATACAGATTTTCATGGGGTTCCCCTTTCCCCAGCACTGAAGCTATGCTGGTGGAAGAGGATGGAAGGAGGCAGTTTCACCCTCTACACTGTTTTCATTGGAGTCTCACAATGGGTTGTGGGTTAGAAGCACCTGCTGGGGGGAAGAAAACCTGAAAATCTGTATTCTTCCAGTAGACCGCTTAATCCAGCCCACCCCATCTAGGGTTGGCAGTACCACTCCTTCCAGCTTTTCAGTCTTTCCAACCAGTATCACCTGTATCTTATCTCAGTTGAGCTTCAGTTTCTTCCGCCTTGGCTACTTGATTATGTCATCCAGACACTGGCCTAGGGCAGAGATTGGCAGCTTCGGGGGGGGGGGGGCGGGACAGTTAAATATAAAGCTGGGTGTCATCAACACGCTGATTGCACTTGACCCCAAAGCTACAGGTTATCTTTGTCTGACATAGATATTAAATAATTTTGAAATTGGACTCAGCTCTGAGGCATCCTGCATGTCAGCTCACAGAGCGCTGACTCTTCTCCAGCAATAATGGTGAGTCCTGTGGAACAAAAATGACTGAAGCCATCAGAAATGTTTTTGCTTTTCTGGTCAACTACTATTTACCATTATGTCCAAATTGGCAAATTATGGTTTTGGTTTCCTCAGTAAACCCAGATTCCAAACTAGGATTAAATCAGAGTTGGGAATCCTGGTTGGAAGGGAAAGTGTGAACTGTAGGTTGCTAGTTTGGTAGTAGCACTATACTTACTTTTAGAGCAGAACTGGTTATTAGCTTGCTGCATGTTTGGGAGGAGGGAGTGCTTGAACCTGTGTAGTCCACAGGCTTGTATGTGTCGTGGTAAACTATGGCTTGCTGTTATGTCTCGAAACAAGACTTTCAAATTAATGAACTGCATCCATTCAGAATGAAATACTATAGGAAAAGGTGTGAACAGCCTAACAGTTTACTTCTGTTTGATTATTTAATAGTGTAGTTCTTCTGTTCCATAATTCACTGTTGTACTATGAAACTTCATTTGGGGTTCTTAAAACAGACACAATTAAAATAACAATGTCTTGTAGATGGAGAAGAGAAAACATATGGTGGATGTGAAGGCCCTGATGCTATGTATGTGAAGTTGATATCCTCTGATGGCCATGAATTCATTGTCAAACGAGAACATGCACTCACGTCAGGAACAATAAAAGCTATGTTGAGTGGCCCAGGTAGGTACAAGAAATGGTAGGTTTCCTGTGCGGTGTAATGTGAGCATGCGAACAATCTCTTGAACTGGTTCCCCAGCTTCTTTAGTGGAAATTCAATTTTATGGATTGTTCTTCCTTTGCTATCAAAGATAATGTAGCCAGATAACAAGAAGTGTGTGAATCCACAGTATCTTGAATGCATTTTGGAAATTGGGGCTTTATCCATTTTACAAGCCCTTGATCTTATGGTCGACTGTCTGAAGTGAATACATGTTTTTCTGGTTAGCATTTGAATCTGAATCTGAATGCATAAGAATTTGATTCCAAAATTTTTAGGCATCTTAAAAGGAATATTTCCATTATATCAAGGTAATCAATGGATTATTAAATCCTTTATAATTGAGCCGGGATTTCTAGTATGTGAGTTCCAAGAAGCAAAGCTAACGAACAGTAGCATATGGAACTCTCTGTAACTGTTCAAATTCTACCTTTCTCCATAAATTAATGATGTTTGGGATTTGAAAAATAATTCTGTAGTCACCAGTTAACAAGAAAAACGGTACTGCTTTCAGTATGCCTTGAAGTCTGCTGGATTGGGGTGAGCAGAAGGGATGTTCTCATTGGGTTTTCTGGCCAGTCTGAACTTGTGGGAAGGCTTTCAGTTATGTTAATAGTATATGTGCTACAATAAGAGTTCAGTGCTGGTTGAAGCTGGGTATTCTAAGCATGCTGTGTTTCATTATGCTTTAAAATCTAGAAGAGGAATCTTTTCCTCTTTTTTAATCTATTTCAAATCTTTATTTTATGAATGCTTATTTATTTATTTATATTTTAAAATTTTTATTCCGCCCTCCCCAAAGCGGGCTCAGGACGGCTCACAAGAGACCAAGTTCCCACTAAGTCAACCAGTGCAGGATTCCTTATAATATGACATCTCAGATCAAGCACAGAACTGTTAGTGCAGATCAGAGTGAAATTACTTCAGATCCTGATGAATTGATAAACTCAAGCTAAAATGACAGTATCTTTGTATACTAATGGCACAATTAGTTCTGGGCACCCAAAGGGAATGCTGGAGTTCTGTTGATAAACAATATCTGTCTCTTGCCCCAATTATTGTATCACAATAATTTTTTGGAAACTCAAGCAACATTTGAAAGTGCTTTGCTGTATAAAGTGTGTGAGCTCTTAAGAGTTTGTCTAGAGGAATTAGTAAAAGAAAGCAAAAATTGGATACAATGGGTTTTTTATTCAATTTTGAGCAAGTTTTAAACTCCATTTCAATAAACTGTATTTGTGAAAAATCTATTTTAAGATGGTTATCACTCGTAGTATTTGAGAGAAAAAAGAAACAATGTAGAATGGCAGATACTTGCAAACAAGAGACCAACTTGCTTTCCATATGCCCAACCAGCCTTGCTAAGGCTTTGTTTTAAGAATCTAATTCAGTAATACTTGACTCACATTTTAAAAAATGCATGTAAATTATCCCAATTTGTGATAAAATTAACCTAGACAGCCTCATTGGATCCAAATGGTCCAAGACACTGACTCTAGAGCTGTCCTCTGGCCAACATGGTATATTCTACTGATGACAGATTCCTGGCACCAGAAGCCTCTACCCAGTTAGTGGAATAGAACTTTTGGATCCAATCTCCTGTGCTTAGGATGTTTAAAAGGAAACTTTTATTGAACAATTCCCTATTCGTTTTGGAAATAAATTCTACTTAGTTTAAAAGAATGTTTTAGGATATAGTTTCGGATGTACACAATATGTTTTGGCATACTGCTTTTAAATGAGTTATAAAGCTAATAAGTGTAATCCTTTTTGGAGATGGAGCTCAGAATCAAAGCTCAGAATTCATGCTCCAAAACATATCCAAGAAAGGGAGACTTACTCATACAAACAAGTTTGCCCTAGAACCACATGAAGTACCTTGAGAAAAGCAATCAATATTCACTCATAATGCTAGAGAGAGAGAAATCTGCCTTGCCCACCTGTTCCCCTAATGTTCCTGCAAAGCAATAACTTTAGCGGAAGACTTGTGTTCTCCCACACTCAAAGCTACTAACTTCTCAAGATGGCTGCAGATCTGAAGTACAAGGGAGAGCTCCCAGTGATCTCCTCAAAAGGGAACAGCAGAAAAGGCATAGTCTAGTCCATATCTAGTGACTGACACAATGACATCAGCTAGGAATTGAATAGCAGGACACTCAAGTGCTGCCATTTCTTACAATATTCAAGTGACACAGCATTCTTAAAATACCCATATTCAGACAGCAGTGAATTTATTACATTTTATTTGCTGCAGGACTGCTATTCCCATTGTCTTATTTGCATATATACAAATAAAATCTCTCTTTCACTCTCTCTAGGACAGTTTGCTGAAAATGAAACAAATGAAGTAAATTTCAGAGAGATCCCCTCCCATGTCCTATCCAAAGTGTGCATGTATTTCACCTACAAGGTTCGCTACACTAACAGCTCCACAGAGATTCCTGAATTTCCAATTGCACCTGAAATTGCACTGGAACTGCTGATGGCTGCAAACTTCTTAGATTGTTAAATAAAATAAATTATAATAAAAATGTAAACTTTTTTTTCAGTATTTAATACACGTAGTTCAGTTAGTAATTTTTTTCATATAGCATGTTGTGTATGTTTGGTTAAGGACTGTAATGGTCACTGCAGCAGGCTATTGCCTGCAGTGGTTTGGCATGCATGGATTTTGTTTCACGGCTTACATCAATAACAGTCTTCTCACCAACTGAAAAATAAACGTGTCAACTCGTGGATGACTTTGCCTTATCCTTCAGCAGTGACAGAATTCTTCACCCTTTATGCTGATTACTGTATTTCTGTGGTTGAAGCATCAGAAAACACTATATACTTACAGCCACTGTTAACTTCTGTCGTCTTATGATGTAAACATTTATTTTTACTTGAGTATTCATGATTCCAGTATGCATTATTACATTGGTGTAGCAGTTTATCATGGCTGTGCTCCAGTGTGCAAAGGGTGATTTTGTATAGCACTGTCAGATATGTAAAGCAGAAATCTAGCAGTCAACTCTAAATTTGCTGAGTTCCACATATTTAGCCATGCTTTGGCAAGACCTTTGTTTGCTGTACATATTTTAATGGATATGCATGCTTTTGCCAGCAATGTAAGAAGTAGCATTCAAATCTGCCCTTTCCCCAGGAGGGAGGGTTTGCAGGGCAGAGCTCCAGCTCTTCCAGAGCACCCTGCCACCCACTGACCTCCTGAGGCCATATATGCTTGTGATACTGGTCTTGTGGAACCAGTCTATAACAAATTCAGCTGGAAATGAAGACAATCTTGTGAGCGATATCCTGACTCAGGCATCGGTAGACCTGGGGTGAGAAGCTGTACCCATCTCATTCCATTCTAGCTATGAGGTACTTAAAATAAGGAAGGTGGACCATGCTCCCTTCACTGTCAGAGGTAACTTCAAAACCAAGTGCCCTGGGAGTCAATTCCAACAGTAGCTAGCAGTTGCTCAAAGGACATTTGAGAAATAAGGTACTTTGTCATTTGCCTATCCCTCATCATTCAAGCCAAAAAATATTTCCCCTGCTTTGCAGTACCTGGTCGATAGCAGATGAAAACTTCATGCATTAAATAAATATATACATAAACAACTGCTGAAATGTAATCTTAGTGTGTGCCAAAATATGGTCTAGAGCAGTGGTGGCCAAAGTTGCTTAATGTAAGAGCCACACAGAATAATTGTCAGATGTTTGAGAGCCACAAGACATGAACAGATACAACCCACATGTTTTTATAGGGAAAAAAGCAAATTTGCTTTTTATTAACATGAAATGAGACTGCCAAAAATAAAAAGGGTGAAAACAGATATTGATAATGATATTTAGATGGGGAGGGAGGGGAAAAAGAGAAAGAAAGGTGGAAGGAAAAAGTGGAAAGAAAGCAAATAGATGAGGGAGGGAGGGAGAGGTGGAAAGAAAGCCACTAACTGTAAATGCTTCTTCCAAGACCCCTGCCAGCTGGCTTGGCTTGGCGAAGGTATTTAAAAAGACTAATGCCTTCTCCAAACCAGTCGGTGGCGGGGGGAGGGGGTGTCTTTAAGTTGCTTTCTTTCTCTGCTCCCCCCCCACCTCAAGCATACCCAGGGAGGGGAGCACTATCTGGGAAAGGGAGGATCGATTGGGAAGGCATGCCTCCCTTTCGCTTGCCCAGCCGGGAGCCACGCAATATGTGTGAAAGAGCCGCATGCGGCTCTTGAGCTGCAGTTTGGCCATCCCTGGTCTAGAGGCTGCTGGGGTATAAAATAACAATGGGGGCTGCAGCCTCCTGGGCAGTGCCAAGGGAGGCAGGGTGGCTGCTCCATTCCTCCATTGTGTTCATTGTTCTGGTTTAGCATGATCAGGCACCTTTTTACACTGTCTTTAAAATAGTGTATTTTGCTTTCTTTGCTTGGGTCCAAAGTGCTGTGAGCTGAGCAAAGTTCATCGCATGGGACTCTCCTGCCTCCCTCCTCATGCTGCAGGCCTGAGCTCCCATCCCATTGTGTTCCTGGACATAAAGGAATACTTAAATATTCTTGGGGGGGGTGGGTGGGGTCTGCACTGGAAGGAGGAAATAGGCAAAAATAGCTCTTCCCCCTGCTGTTAGCAGAAGTAGTATTTTGGTATTGCAAGTGTTACAGTACTAGAACAGCAAAGAACCATTCAGATGGAAAGAATATCTTGTGGAAGGAATTCAGTTCCTTTCAAAAAATAACCACTATTCCCCTGTAGCTTTTAAGTTGGCAAGCGCTGGTGATGTGAGAACAAATGCAATTCCAGCGAGGTGTGCTGTCAGTGTCTGTGAGATGTGGCCTTTTGGTACTGCAAAGTACAGTTGCTATGCAACTGGCCCAGCAGAGGAAGATGAATATATAACTTTGGTAAGAGGTGAAATGCTGTGGAGGTGGGGTGGGATAAAACCATCCCATTCGTTACAGAAGCTGCCAAATACTATATACTATACATAAAAGAAAAGGCACATGGATGAAATACTTTAATACAAATCAAGTGGATGCTGAGACAAACTTGTTAAATGTTGCTGCACATTGCCTAGACCAATGATTCCTGAACTATATTGAGGGAACAGGAGGTTGAAATATGCCTGAAAGAACTACCTTATCACATGAATTCATCATTCAACCTATTGAAGAGCAATGAAATTGTGAGATTTTTGGATGTGTGGGTGTGTGTTTAACCCTGTCACCCACACTCCCCCCCCCCTCAGTTCATGTGTCTCCTGTGTGTTGCCCCTTACCAAAGGCAGAAGTGCAAGCTTGGAATTCACTAGTCTCTTCTTAAAATAAAACTTATCTTTATTATAGCAAAACATTCAGAGTCCTAATTCCTAAACATTTTATAGAATACACAGAAAAATAAACATGCAAAGCAAAGTTTTCCCCACCCCATGCATGCGCGTCGAGAGGCCTCTCTCTCTGGCTGTCTCCTTTGGAGTCAGCTGAAGTCTGTTGTGAACCACCCATATTTATACCAGAGATCAAAGGGATCCCTTAATAATTGGATTGCAGTTAAAATATAACACTTAGAAATTGCATTTGTCTTTGAGGAAATTGGTTTCCCTCCCTTGGTCTCACATAACAGGATCAATACAGGGTCATTGTTTATTCCTGGTATTTCCCAATCATGGGAAATAAATTGTGCATTGATGTTATCAGAAAGGTGAGAGTAGGGGTGCATGTGAACTTTCCGTATCTCAAGAAGCTAGTCTGATGGATTGCCATTTTGCCTTGAAATTTAAGTCTGTCACTCCCCAAATGGTCTAGGCAATCCTTATTGCCTGGGAAATTAAGGATATTGGCAGGTCCCACATCAGTGATTTCCCTGGGAATGGAATGTTACATCCTTAGTGAAAAGGCCCAGCCTGTTTTAGAGACAGATGTATATGGATTTCAGAAACTATGTTGGTTCATTTTAAACCCAAACTTTCTTCTATATTTCTAATATTTCTTACCACAGAAATAAGCAATATTGTGTTGTTTAAGGACTCCCTTTTTCTCCCTTCTTCCTGTCAGAGCAGGAAGGCTACAGAACACACTAGAGAATGAAAGGGATATACTGAGACCCTTTTAATACATCCCTGAGCTCCAACTAACAGGGCAAAGGGTATATTAGAATTTATTTTGTTTTTTTAAATTAAAAATATTCTGCTTTACTGAATATAGCTTATTTGAAGTCAAGGGTACAAGAAAACCTAGCGGAATCTTGTGGCACTTCGTTATTTTGCTGGCAACAGATAAACAAGGCTGACACTGTAAAGAAAATGGATTCAGAAATGTGTATGCTGCAGCAAACATGAAAGTCTCAGCTTTTTGTTTCTTTGAGAGAAAAATAATGGAAAAATGTTTTTGTTAACTTGTGACTACAGTCAATAGTTTATAGCTGCATTCAGGTTTACTTCGTTAAGTTTCTTTCAACAAACCAAGTTCAGCCCCTGATATTTCCAATTAAAATATCAGGGGACGGCAAATATCTTTACCTGAGACCAGCCATATAGTGAGCAGTACTGACTTTGACAGGCCAGTGGTCAGACTCAGTATGAAGCAACTTCATGTGTAAAAAAATAAGAAACAACAAACCAATCCAAATCAAAGCCCTCTTTTTAAAAAGCTTGGCTTTGGGGTGTGTGTGTGCTCTGAACAGCAGTGAAGATGTTATTGCCCTGAGTGGACTGCAAGCTGTTGGCAATCCCCTATTTAATACTTTGTTGTCGGTAAACATATTGTGTTCTGTTGGAAAGAGGCATCTTACATACTACACTGGAATGCTGCAAGTTTTGGTAAATGCATCTGCAACTGTTGTTCAGGTTACTAGTGGTTTCAATGGAACTTTTAAGCAAATGTGTCTAGCTTTAAATAGGGGGACACCTTTGACCAGTAGAAGAAGAGTTGGGTTTTCTTACCCTGCTTTTCTCTATCCTAAGGAGTCTCAAAGCAGCTTACAATTGCCTTCCCTTCCTCTCCCCACAACAGGCACCTTGTGAGGTAGGTGGTGCTGAGAGAGTTCTGAGAGAACTGTGACTGGCCCAAAGTTACCCAGTGGGCTTCATGTGGAGGAGTGGGGAATCAAACCCAGTTCTCCAGATTAGAGTCTGCTGCTCTTAACCACTACACCACACTGACCACTTATTTAGGTAATGCTGTAGGCTACACTGAGTGGTTTAGATGGGGTGGCCAATAAATCTCCAACAATAATTTACCTTTGGTCAATAGTTTAACACAGCAATCCGATGTGCAGAGTTACATCACTTCTACTTTGATCATGTGGTGTAATCTGTTTTCTTGCTGAGCTGGAAAGGTTTTATTATACTACAAAGAGTAAGGCCCATTATGGGAAGAAATACAACGAGCTCTAGAAGGAAGCTCCAGGTGAGTGTCCCAGCTGTGGCTGGTGGGGCAGCAGAGGGAAGGGGAAAATAGAAGGAGGCAAGCCATGCTTCTTTCCTTCTGCTTACCTATAAGGCAGGGCTGTCTCAAGTCATTTTGCTGCCCCAAGTGAGTAGTAGGGTAAGACAGCCTCATGGTAACAGGCAGGGGTCATTTCGTAGAAAAAGAGCTAGGGGAACTCATTAGCATAACTCATTAGCATATGCCACACCCCCTGACAGCAGGGGCCCAGTGGTGGACCTGCAAGGCCAGCAGGAGTGCGAGGAAGCCCCGCCAAGGCCCTCCCTGGCCCCAGGCAGGCAGGGGTGGGGAGAGGCAGGGAGGAAACAACTTACTCTCCCTCTTCTCCTGCCTCCTCCTGGCTGAATGAGGGCTGGAAGCGGGGCGGCCAGAAGCAGGGGGCAGGGCTTCATCATGTGCCCCGCCCCCCTGCACCTCACCCGGGGCAACTGCGTTCCCCCGCGTTCCCCCCCGAAATGACCTCTGGTAACAGGTATGGTTCCCTCCACCCCTGACTTATGTTGATTTGAGGTTATGCAATGGCAGCTAAGGTAGAAAAGCACCTCCTCCTGTGCCATGTTTTCTGGGTTCCAAGGGTCTGGAAAGTGGTTCCATAGCCAATTACATGGTTGCCAACTCTGGGTTGGGAAATACCTGTAGATTTGAGGGGTAGAGGCTGGGGAGGGCAGGGTTTGGGGTGCGGAGGGACTTCAGCAGGGTATAATGCCATACAGTCCACTGGCCCAAGCAGCCATTGTCTCCAGGAGAATTGATCTTGGCCATCTGGAGATCAGTTGTAATAGCTTGGAAATTTTCTGTAGGGGAAATGATGTGCTGTGGCTGCGGAACACGGTGATTTCTGGAAGATCTCCAGGCCCCACAGGGAGACTGGCAATTCCAGTGACCGTTTAAGGGAAGACTAGGGTATATATTTTACCTGAGGACACATTCAATTACTCCCAACAGCAACAGCAAACTCTTTAGAATGTTAGAGGCAAAGGCCAATCAGGCCGCATATGCAAACGACCTCTGTGTTCCGACTGGCTATGGGGGGTGGGGGGAGAGGAACAGCAAACTCTTTAGAATGTTGGAGGCAGGACTCAGGCAACGAAGCCAATGGACAGGGACAGCTTCTGAGTGACACATCATGGAGCTAACTGATTTAGGAGTGTGTGGAATGTTCAGAAAGTACCACCCCACTTCACAATTATATATAAGGAGAGATATAAAGCAAGAACTGAAAACTATCTTGCCTTTCTTGTAATCTGTCTCCAGAAGGGTTTCTGGAGAGCAGGATAGAAATGTTCTAAATGCTCGCCAAAGGAGGCGAAGGTTGCTGGAGACAGAAACACATTATAGATATCTATATGATATTAGTAGGCACATTGATGAACAAAAACTATTGAGGTAGACTCAGCATGGGTTCTGTAAGGGAAGTTCTTGTCTCACTAACCTGTTAGTGTTCTTTGAGAGAGTGAACAAACATATGGACAAGGGGGACCCAATAGATGTTGTTTAATATGTTGTCAAAGGTTTCACGGCCAGAATTCATTAGTTGCTGTAGATTTTCTGGGCTGTATGGCCGTGGTCTTGGCACTGTAGGACCTGACATTTCGCCAGCAGCTGTGACTGGCATCCTCAGAGGTATAACACAGATCCACAGATTATAATAATCCTCAGAGGTATCTCTGTGTCAAGGTGAGAAGACAAACCCAGTACTCAACAATGCACGCGTTGTCGTCAATCTGATGGATCGTAAACTCTCACTTTGCAGTCACCCCCACAGAAATTCCTGTGGAAGACATCATCGCAAATGTAGACGCTGCCATTCATCATCTACCTGAAGAAGAAGCTGAAGAGATAAGAGGGGAGACAGCAAGGATTCTATGAAAAGCAAAGCTTCCTACCAGCAATATAAGGAGAGAAATGCCATCAAGACCATCAGTGCGGATCCAGACATCATTATTCTACCAGCTGACAAAAGCAATGCCACAGTGATCATGAAAATGGAAGAATACAAAACAAGATTAGAGAACATCTGGACCCCGCCACATACAAAAAACTAAAATGAGATCCAACCTGCAAAATCACCAGGCAAACGAGCTCACTGATCAAGAATTCCTCACTTCATCCCGACACACACAAAAAACTATACAAGACAGAAGCACAACCACCATGACTATGTGGACTCCCTAAAATTCATAAGTACTCAGTCCCACTCCGACCCATCAAGAGTGCCACGGTTCCCCTACAGAACCCCTACACGGTTCTCCTACAGAACCACATCAGAAAGACCACAACATACATCAAAGATCCAACACATTTCATCAACAAAATCAGTCCTCTGAAACTCAACCCACAGGACATACTCGTCAGTTTTAATGTGGTATCTCATTTACCAAGGTTCCAGTAAAAGATACATTTGCGCTTGTTAATCAAATTTTCCCGGAAGACATAACAGCCTTATTCCAACATTCTTTGACAACCAGTTACTTCCAATGGGATAATGAATTCTATGAACAGATGGATGGGGTTGCCATGGGAAGCCCTCTCAGCCCGGTTATAGCAAACGTCTACATGGAACATTTTGAAAAAACAGCTTTAGAATCTGCACCCCACAAACCTACAGTCTGGTTCTGGTACATAGGTAATACCTTTATCATTTGGAGCCATGGAGAATTAGACCACCTCAACAATATCCACCCGAACATACAATTCACCATGGAAAAAGAAATCCAGGGTAAACTCCCATTTCTAGATAACATGGTCATCTGCAAAGCTAACCTTCAATTAGGTCACAAGGTCTACAGAAAACCAACTTACATGGATTGTTATTTACACAAAATCTCCAATCACCACCCTCGGCAAAAAGAGGCATAATCAAAACATTAGTAGACCGCGCAAGACGGATATGTGAACCGCACTTTCTCAACAGTGAACTAAATCATCTAAACTACTCACTTCAAGCAAATGGCTACTCCAAGAATTAAATCAAAAGAGCAATTAAACCAAAGGTAGCCGGTCCTTCCTCCACTTCTCCCTCCCCATTTTGTTTTAAGCAATGTAATATACTGTAATATACTGTAATATACTGTAATATATATACAAGGGGTGGACCCGCGATACTCGCGCAGGGGGTGGGGCCTTGAAGAGAATCTGGGATTCCTAGAGACTCGTTTTAAAGCGCACGCTACCCGGTTGTGTGAGAATTTCCACAGCATTTTCTGCCTCCTTTTAAAAAAAATTAAAATGCGGCACCTACAGGTCGGCAGCCGCCAAATGAATCGCCCTCCCCCCAGGCCAGCAGGTCTTTCTCCATTCCCAGCAAGTTTTGAAGAAAGCTCTCAGCGGAGGGAAGAAGCCACTGAGGCGGCAAACGGAAGAAGAGCCTGTGGAGATACTCAAGCCAATGGACGCCGCCGGGGAGATGGTCTGCGAGCCGTCCCGCCCCCCAGCTCGCAGGAGACGCGACAGAAGAAGCTCGTCTGCAAGGCTGCGAAACGCCTTCCCAGTTCAGCTTTCCTGCACCGAATTTCGAAGGAATCCCAAATTCGCTTCTCTGAGATCGAGACCCCCCCATCCAGCACTGAAGCGAGGGGCAAGCGGCTCCCCTCGCTGTTTCCCCCCCCCCCCCGCCCCCGCGCCCT
>NW_015169188.1:665261-722438 GCF_001447785.1 Gekko japonicus | reverse complement strand
TTCAGTCGCACAGTCGAGTCCGACTCTTTGCGACCCCATGGACCAGATCACACCAGGCCTTCCTGTCTTCCGCCGTCCTCTGAAGTTGGCTCAATTTCATGTTCGTTGCATCGCTGACACTGTCTAACCATCTCATCCTTTGCCGTCCCCGTCTTCTTTGACCTTCAATCTTTCCCAGCATCAGGGTTTTCTCCAGTGAGTGCAAACATGTCTTTCAAATGCCGGGAAAGATGCCTGGCTTTAAAGTTTGATGCGAACGTATCAAGCAAGCTAGTACTGTGAAAGGGTCATTATGGCTCCTGATTCTGCCACTTTCTCCAGATACTTGGTGACATATCTCTGCAGGTCTGCTATTGGTTCACTGACTTCAGCCTTTGAGAAGTTCCTGGTGGTGATGCACTGTGCTAAAACTGATGCTGCTTTTGGAAGAGCAGTTCTTCAGAGCCTGTTTCTTCAAGACGACCTGCAGATAACATCAGGTACATGGCTCCCTAGTCATCAAATCACCGCAGACTGTGACTGCAGCCATGAAATTAAAAGACGCCTGCTCCTTGGGAGGAAAGCGATGGCGAACCTCAACAGCATGATAAAAAGTAGAGACATCACCCTGCCAACAAAAATACGCATGGTCCAAGCAATGGTATTCCCAGTAGTCATGTATGGCTGTGAGAGTTGGACTATAAGGAAGGCCGAGCGCCGAAGAATAGATTCTTTTGAACTATGGTGCTGGAGAAGACTCTTGAGAGTCCCTTGGACTGCAAGAAGATCAAATCAGTCAATCCTAAAAGAAATCAACCCTGACTGTTCCCTGGAAGGCCAGATAATGAAGCTGAAGCTCAAATACTTTGGCCACCAAATGAGAAGGGAGCACTCCCTGGAGAAGACCCTGATGCTGGGAAAGATTGAAGGTCAAAGAAGACGGGGACGGCAAAGGATGAGATGGTTAGACAGTGTCATAGATGCAACGAACATGAAATTGAGCCAACTTCAGAGGACGGCGGAAGACAGGAGGACCTGGCGGGATCTGGTCCATGGGGTCGCGAAGAGTCGGACTCGACTGTGCGACTGAACAAAAAAAAAATACTGTTATATTAGGACCAACCACGTTGTCCTAAAACAGCGAGCAACCTTCCCAGTCCTCTCCGGAACAAAAGAATGTACTCTCTAATAGAAACCTCACGAACAGAGGACGGCTCGCTCTCTACCTGGAAGCTACCGCGGCAGCACTCTAACGCGCACGCGCACGCTCCTCGGGAATGGCCGGAACTCCCACGTGACGTCTCTGGGGGGGGGGGGGGGGGGAAGAAGAGGGAGGGTGCCGGCGCCGCCGCGCTGCGTTTCTCCCGGTCCCGGCCGGCGGCGCAGAGAACACCAGAGGAGGAGGGCAGGGGTGGGGGGTGGATCCATCATGGCGTCTATGCAGGTGAGCAGCCTGCGGCGGGGCTGGGTTAGCGTGTCCTTTTGCCCTGAGGTGGACCCGGCGCGAAGGTGGGCAGGGAAGGAAGCGAGAAGAGTGGCGCTGCGGTCGGAACGTGGAAGTCCGAGGAGGGGTTGGTGACGGTTGAAGAAGCGGCGTCTCTGGTTCGCTCGCTCTCTTCCCGTCTCTGCGCTGGTTTTTGCGGATGCGGGTCCGAGGCGGCAGCTGTGGGGACAGACTGAGCCTCGCCGGGAGGAGGACCTTCCCTCCCCCCCCCCCCCCCCATCACCACCACCACCTCGGCGGAGGATGTTGAGAATCTGCGGGTGGGCGAAGGAAGGGTGAGGCGTAAGCGCAGCCCAGGGGGAGCCTGCCTGCCCACCTGCTCGGGCTGGCGGAGAAGGGGAAGCGGGTTGACCTGAAGGGGCTTTGGGGCGCGAGTGGGAAGGGCCGCGGCAGGTAGGGCTAGTTCCAGGAAAAGCAGGTGCCGTGCCTGGCCCTGGCTGTTTCCTCCTAGGCGTGGGTTTGGGCTGTGGCTGCCTGGCCTGAGCTGGCTGGCTGGCAGTTGCCGTGGGAAGAGCCGCTCAACGGCCTGCTTGCTGTGACAGGTCTGTTCGCACCTTAGTGGCTTTGTGCGTTTAAAGCAAATTCAGCTTCTTTGGGGCTTAAATTAACGCCTTCCCTGGTAGGGTTGCTGCAGAACGCAGGGGAGAAAAGGGGGGGGGGCACCAGGTAGGGGTATGTGTGTGGGGGAGGACTGAAGATGAAGAAGGCGGGGGGGGGGGAGAGGAGGAGGGTCACTTTGAAAGTCAGGAAGTATGTCATTGGTGTTTTTCTCCTTTCGGTTTTTCGGGCATTAGTCACTGTATTTTTTTATTGCATTTGGTGAAGTGGTGGTGGTGTTGCAGTTCCCCTAGACTTCAAACTGTGCTGTGGAGAATTTCCACTTTGTATCTCATGTTGGCAAAAGCTCAGTGAGCATGCTGTTCCCCAGTGCCAGCTTACTTGACCGGGTTGTTGTAGGAGGCTTTGAGACCACAAGTTTGAAGCATTCCGAGAAACATCCTTGATAAACTCTACCTATAATACAGTATCTGTTGCATTTTGTATAGTTAATTATTTAAATTTATTACAACTTTTAGAAGTACAAGCTGGCCCATCTTAAACATCCTATGAAATAAAAATCTTGTCTATGAAAGCTCAGTGCCGCAAGTCATTGGTTAGTTTTTTGGGTAACACAGGCCTCTGCTTTTGGGACAGAATGACAGTTCTATATTTGTGTGTTATCCAGGCCAGTAAGGCCTGACCTGGATAGCCCAGGCTAACCCAATCCTGTCAGATCTTGGAAGCTAAGTAAGGTTGGCCCTAGCTAGTATTTGGATGGAAGACCTCCAAGGAATACCAGGGTTGTGACGTGGAAGCAGGCAAAGTCAAGCTATTTCTGAACATTGTCTTGCCTTGAAAAACCTAGTCACCATAAGTCAGCTGTGACTTGATGGCAAAAATCCAGGCTCATATTTTAGATTAATGTAACGGGTAAGCTTAAACAAGCTGAATGTGTGAAAAAGTAGGCTACTTATTGGGTGTAAACATTTTAAGAGTGAAGCATCTGAAAATTTGCCAAGGATGCTATCAAGAGTGTTTTGGGAGTAAGAGTGAATGAAACATTTGTCATCCTAAGCAAAATTATACCCTTCTAAATCAGTTGTAGCCAGTGGGCTTAGAACAGCATAACTCTGTTTAGAGTAGCACTGTAAGAGCATATAATATTTAACAATTCCTAACAGATTGGTGGACAGAAGTCCAAGGAGCTTGTTTATCTCCAGTTTGATTATCCAATCTGTTTTATATGCTGCCTTTCATGAAGCTGACTTGCAAATTGGATTGAAACAGAGAGAGTGTACTGCTTTTAAAACTCATAAGCTAGGAAAGTGACTTATATATCATGGATGGCATATAGAGTTGATGGTGGTCTTTTCTGAGGCAAAGTTTTCCTATTGCTCTATCCCTCTATTCCTCCCATACAGTTCCTTTCAACTTTGCTTTAGTTTATGTATTGCAGAATAAAACAAGGATCTCAACTGTATGGCCACAAAAACACTAGTACTACTGAAAGACAATTCTACTTAAGATAGTGTTGTATATTTACTGAAGTTTCTTGATCTATGCCTAGGTAAGTGACATTGATAAAGCTATCACAGCTCTCTTCTCATATTGTAGAGGCTGTGATGACAAGGGTATTGAACTTACTGATGTAAATATTCTTAGGCAGTTTGACCAGAGAATCAAAGGAATTCCTTAAGCATTGATTGTTTCCATCTATTTATATAGCATTACAAAGCATTCTTGATTCCTTGGACTAAGTCAATGTAGTGAAGAATTAATAGAATAAAATATTATAACAGTCTATTAGACCACTGGTGTGTCTTCCCAGTTGTACAGGGAATGCTTTGTAAGTTATTGATGAGGGTGGGCTAGAAGCCCTGCTGTTTCTGTTTTTCCACCGTGTCTAGTACACAACATTAGACATTTAGTGGCAATTTTCCACAAAACGGAAGAAGATGCATCTTCTGGTATTCTGGAGTTCAATATTTTTCATCATGTGAATCAAATTATTGCTAATGCTCAAAATAAACTAACAAAATTATGTTGGATTTTAATCTGTAGTACTGGCACACCGGTTTTGGGGAGAGCGGGCTATATATTGAATAAAATAAATAAAAAATAAACTAACTTCTGAGGCCAGTTTGGTGCAGTTTTTTTTTAATGTCTGTATTGGTGTACCATAAAGCTTACAAGATGGCCTTGGGCAAGGTTTTGTCTCTTGCTCTGAGCTGTGTCTCACAGTAGCATTTGAAGTACATCATGTTCTGTAACACATGGCTCTTATATGCTATTGCCAGTATATCTGCTCAAAATAACCCAGCATCATGAAAAATTTGCCAGTATCATGTTCTGTGATGTGCTAGTTAGCACAATAGTAATTATGCCCTAGCTAACTACTTTGTTTTTCCCCCCTGGTGATGCAGTTAGGTTTGGTACATATATTAAAGTTGAATCCATTCTTGAGTAAACGTTGGTATGTTTACTTAGGCTTGTGAAACCAATTCAGTTTCATATTAGTTGAAGTTGTCTGCTCAGACTTCACTGAAATTATTGTTGACTGAGATCATGTGAAACCCTATGTCCTGTGTGGTTATTCTTTTTAAAAGACTTCCTCAAAGATGATTTGTGACTGGGATTCAACATTTAAGTGCATGCATCCGGGAAGCTACTCTTGAACCACCCCTGAGTTTTTAAAAAACAGTTTGTAAAATGGCATTAGGGTGAAAGCAATTGTCTTCCTATATGATTTTCTGGATTGCAGCCATTATGTCAGTTATCCTGTAGAAGGCTGACTTTCAGAAACAGTACAGAACTCTTGCTCCCCCTTTAGGTCTCAAATTTGTACAAGTAATGTTTCTTCCTGTCTAGTTTTCAGGTGGCACTAGTAACAATGCTTACAACAGTGGTGTGATCAATGTAAAAATGTGCAGGGATGTGGGGACAATTGCTGCAGTTGAGATAGCCTTGCTGTGTGTTGGACTGCTTTGAAAATGAATGGTTCTTGGAAGTGTGAGATATTACTGTAGATGAGTAGTTCTATCCTTTAAAAAAGGTGCCAAAATGGATAAGGACTCATGCTTTAGTGAACCTGGAAATGGTAAACTTTGTTTAATATGGTTTGAAAATGATATATTTATTGGCATAAACTGTGGATATGTTCCTGTAATCCATCAACACTGTGTTTTAGGACCTCAGAAACAGTTGCATGAAATTACTTACCTCAAAATAGTATTTACATTTATCAAAGAAAAGATACTGGATTTTAGCAGACCCATACTGATCCAGTGTGAAGACTGGGAAAAAAAACACTGTCAAAGATAGAAAAGCAACAGGAAAAGTGTACATGGAAGTATGCAACAAAAGCATGAACCAGGTTGCTTCCGTGCCCTAGAAAATGTGGAAGATTGGATCCTTCATATCTGTTCTGCTAATGGCAGCACTTTCCTGTTGTGTAAGAGGCCCTCAACAACACAAGGTGGAAGGGCAGTCAAGGGAGACAAGACTTCTGGTGCTGGAGGGGAAGCACTATGTAAACCTTGTTTGGACTGAGTTTATGCCCCTATTGCACTTGGGGGGCAGGGCAGAGAATGCATAGGTTTTTTCTTCTTAGAATGTTGGGAACAGTGTTTGCTGATGTTCAGGTGACGAAGTAGAGCCGCTTACCACTTAAAGCTTGCTTTCTGTAAATTAAAAAAAAAGCCCTTTTGGGGTGCAGACCCCAGGAGCTTGCTGATTTTTGCCATTTGGGAGTACTCTTTTACCCTAGTCCGTATTATATATCGGGGCACAAAAATTTTAAATGTCTGAAAGTTTGCTAGTTTTCTAATGTATGCTTAAGACATAGTTTTTATTTCAAGTTGTGTAACTTCAAAACTGTAACTTTATAAAGAAACAAACCTTGATGTGAAACAAACATAGTTTGAGTCCAGTGGCACCTTTAAGACCAACAAAGTTTAATTTTGGGTATAAGCGAGAACTGAGTGACATAGCATGTGTAGTGAGTTAAGAACCTGATATCTCTGTTAAGGCCTGGGGGTTCCAGTGTCCTGAGTACATAAAAACATAAGAGAAGCCAATGCTGGATCAGGCCAATGGCCCATCCAATCTAACACTGTCACACAGTGGCCAAAAATACCAGGTGCCCTCAGGAGATCCACCAGTGGGGCCAGGACACTAGAAGCCCTGCCACTGTACCCCCCCAAAGCACCAAGAATATAGTGTATCACTTGCCCCAGACTGAGAGTTCATATCTGTTATGTACGAATCCTGTTTCCTTGCAACATGGTGCTGACAGAAACAGGGTGAGCTTGGGGAGGAAATACAATAGACCATCAGGATCCTGGTAGCCACCAATTAGGATGCAATGTTGTGTAAGTAGCCTATTGTTGGGAGTGGGTGTGTGATGGGTGTGCCAATTTACGGGCTTATAAGGAGGGCTTCGGCCTTGCTAGGGTTGTCTTATGTTCTGCTGAAATCACTTAATACACTATGAGCTTATCACTACATGCGTCTAGAACTCAGTATATTTCACTATCTATACTTTGTGGCTAATAGCCACTGATGGACCTCTGCTCCATATGTTTATCTAATTCCCCCTTGAGGTCGTCCATGCTTATAGCCACCACCATCTCCTGTGGCAATGAATTACATGTGTTAATCACTATTTGGGTGAAGAAGTACTTCCTTTTATCTGTTCTAACCCAACTGCTCAGCAATTTCATTGAGTGCCCATGAGTTCTTGTATTGTGAGAAAGGAATACCTGCTGTGTCCCGTGCATAATCTTATAAAACTCAGTCATGTCACCCCCTCAGTTGTCATTTCTCCAAACTAAAGAGCCCCAAGTGTTTTAACCATAGGGAAAGTGTTCCAACCCTTTTCTGCACTTTTTCCAATGCTATAATATCCTTTTTGAGGTGTGGTGACAAGACCTGTACACAGTACTCCAAATGAGGTCGCACCATCGATTTATATAGAGGCATTATGATCCTGGCTGATTTGTTTTCAATTCCCTTCCTAATAATCCCCAGCATAGCGTTGGCCTTTTTTTATTGCAGTCGCACACTGTCTCAGCATTTTCAGTGAGTTATCTGCTATGACTCCAAGATCTCTCTCTTGGTCAGTCTCTGCCCCATCAACATGTATTTATAGTTAGGATTTGTGGCCCCAATGTGCATCACTTTGAACTTGGCCACACTGAACCCCATTTGCTACGTTGACACCCACTCGCCCATCCTCGACAGATCCCTTTGGAGTGCCACAAAATCCTCCCTGGTTCTCACCACCCTGAACAACTTTGTGTCATCTGCCTATTTAGCCACTGCTTACTCCCAACTCCAAATCATTAATAAACAAGTTAAAAAGCATCAGACCCAGTACTGATCCCTGTGCTACTCTACTGCTTACCACCCTCCGCTGAGAAAATTGCCCATTTATACTCACTCTGTTTTTTAAGTATTATAATAACTTGTAATTCAGCAGTGTCCCTTTCCAGTCTGTTTCTAAAATTCCTTTGCAATAAAACAACTACTTTGAAGTCCCCCATTGAGTGTCCTGGGAGATTAACATTTTCTCCTACAGGTTTCTCAGTTTTGTGATTCTTGATGTCAGATTTGTATCCATTTATCCTTTGACATATGGTTTGACCTGTTTGCCCTATGCAGAGAACGGAAGGGCATTGTTGGCATTTCATAGCATATACAATTTTAGAAGATGAGCAAGTGAATGAGCCTGAGATGGTGTAGTTGATATAGTTAGGTCCAGTGATTGTGTTATCTGGCTGTGAGTTATTCAGTATGCAAATAGAGAGGGCAGTCTACTAACATTTTTTTACCCAATATGACACTGTGTTTTCAGGCTGTTTTTTGTTTTGGTACTGTGAAACACAATGACATTTTTACCTTAGGGTACATTGGGCCTTTGACTTGGGCTAGAAATATACCTCATAATATAATTGTGTAAATTTATTCAGAGTATAGCTTCAGGGTTTGCACCAAAAAGATCCAGGCCATATGTTAATACATAATGCTGAAAATCTGGTTACATAGTTTAGTAAATATCAAACATCCAGTATTTGGAATTTGGTGCTATCTTTTAGTTTAGTTTTTTTAAGTAGAGAAAATATTCCTACCTCAGGCTCATTTTCTGTCCATTGTCTCCCTATTTCTGAAGTTCAAAAATGGACTTAGAGATATCATTCTGTCAGAAAACTGGGACTTGCATATTTCATTTAAGTGTCTGGTCTGGCCTGATCAAAGAGAAGGTGTGAATCCTGTCATAAATCTTCCAAATATAAGTTCTCTATGCAGTTGGCTAAAACAGAATTAGCAGTTAGCAGGACTGAAGAGTCTGATTTTAAATGCCTGTGAGGTGGGAAGTAAATTTGTGTGTGTTTGTGTGTGTGTGTGTGAGAGAGATCTGAGTAGATATCTCATGCTATTTGATTACATTTTTATATACCATGTAATCCACCTTTAGTCTCAAGTAGAAAATTGGTAAATAAATAATAAAGAAGATAAATGATGATGGGCAGATGACCACTGTACTCATTTACACACACACACACTGGTAAAATTTTTCTGGCTAAAGGTCTGTCTTAAGCATTCTTGGTTGCATCCTGTGTAGAATGCCAAGCAGGCTTTAATAGATAAAATGGTGCTGAGTGGAGGTGGCATCAGGCTGGACCTCAGTACAACAACAGGAAATTCTACTTAATTCAACAAATAAATTGTGGGATTCATGGCCAGTGGGATGTAGTGATGGCCATGAGCAAAGGAGTCCTTAAAAGGGAATAAGACAGATTCACAGAGGAATCTCGTTATTCAGTAAGCCTCTGAATATCAGTGCTAGGAAATAACATTAGGGGAAGTCCTTGACCTTGGTGGTTCACCAGGGGAACTGTTTGGCTGCTATATGAAACAAGATTCTTACTAGATGCAACACTGGTTTGATCAAGGAGGGCTGCTCCTATGTTTTTATTAAGAAGGGGAAATGGAAGTGCCCAACTGAAGATATATGTGTGTTTAACACTAAGTGTGTAACACTAAATGGAACGGTTCTTTAAAAAGCTGAAACCACTCTTCCCTCTTTCTCTCTGTACATTTATGTCTGATCCTCTGTTTGCTTTTGTACATAATTTTTCAACGATGGGCTGTTCTTTTTTTCTTTTTTTAAAATTTTTATTTATGATTTTAACTTCACTATAAACAGGTGTATCTGGCACAATATTAAAATTACATACAACAAGTCTATCACATTTTTTACCTAACCAGGTATATAATCTGTTCCATCTTTCTCTAAACAGGTCATCATCTTTCCCTTGTAGTATTATTGACAATTTATCTATCTCCACTATATCCAACAATCTAGATATTATATCTTCTTTGGAGGGTATTCGTTCCGATTTCCAATATTTCACAAACATAATACGCGCTGCTGTTAATATATATGTTGGCCCCGGTCACACGAGCAGGAAACCGCGGGGGGGAAGCGTGGCAGTGTGCCCCGGGGCAAACTAAGGCGCCGCTACCTGACCAGACCTCCCGTGGAGGTACCGTGGAGGTACCGTGGAGATCCCGTGGGAAGGGAGAGGTGTCGATCGCAGCACAATCCCGCGCGCAAAAACGAAGCGCACGGTTCGGCAAACTGGATATATTTTTTTTCTGTACAGCACGACTGCGCATGCTCGGTAGGGTGCTTTTGCGCATCCACGAAGACATGGGGGAAAAAACGTTTTCGCGAGGACGGGAACATGGGCGGGCGCCGGATGCCTCCGGAAACGCGATCCGACGCCTGCCCTTGCCCCGCGGCTTCCGGATACTAGTGCCTCCGAGGTACTAGTATTTTGCTGCGCGGTTTCAGCGGGAAGCCTCGTTTGAGCCCCGGGTGTGCTACGCTTCCCAGATGTGCTGGTGGGATCGCGTCCGGAAACTCCGCATGTCTTCCGTCTGACTAGGGTGGCTAATGTTCCGTGTGACCGCAGCCCTTATTACATATTGATCATTTTTTTAAACCTTGTCTGGTAGTATATTTAACAAAAAGACTTCTGGGGTAATTCTATGTTCAGTAAAATAGTTAAGACATAATATTTCAGTAGGTAAAATCATAACTTATAAAATCATATAATCATATAGTACCAGTAAACATAGATGTCAATAAATATTAATAAATATTAATAAGTGATGGCGGTATTCTCTCAGCTTCCAGATGGTCATTGCTACAACAGTCAGGGCAGCCACCAGGCTGTTAGTTATTGGGTCGGTGCTGGTGTTGGGGCCAGGGCTGTAATATTAGGAGGCAGCACCCTAATTGAAGGCCTGGTGGAAGAGCTCCGTTTTACAGGCCCTGCGGAACTGTATGAGATTTCTTCATACATGGGTGCTCAATCTTTTCACAGATATGGATTATATTGTGGTGTTTCTTGTACTGGAAAGTTTAACAAAGCAGGTGGAATATAATATGTTTGAGTCAAGAATGTAAAGCAGGTCCATTGTCTGGGTCCCAACCATGTGCAGCCTTGATTTGTGCCCTTCATGGCTTATAAAAGATGGCCATGAGGGGTTACGAGGTGCCCTCCAGGATATTATCAACAAGTCCTTCGCCGAGGGACTGTTCCCAGGGGCACTCAAGGAAGCGATGGTCCGCCCTCTCTTGAAAAAACCATCCTTGGACCCGGCTGAATTGGCCAACTATCGGCCGGTCTCCAATTTGTCCTATTTGGGCCAGGTCATGGGACAGAGACAGCACTGGTTGCCCTCACAGACAACCTCCGGAGGCATCTGGATCGAGGCGGTACAGCAGTGCTGTTGTTGTTAGACCTGTTGGTAGTGTTTGACACCGTCGACCATCAGCTACTAATCCACCGCCTCACTGACAATGGGATTCAGGAGTTTGCCTTGCAATGGCTTGTCTCCTTTCTCCAAGGTCAGGGACAGAGGGTGGCATTAGGGGAGCAGACGTCCCCCAGGTACCTGCTGGTCTGCAGGGTTTCTCAAGGGGCAGTACTGTCCCCGATTTTATTTAAAATCTACATTCAGTGCCTCGCCCAGATTGCCTGGAGACATAGGCAAGGGTGCCATAAATATGCAGATGACACCCAGCTACATCTGTTGTTGGGTGGTCAGTCCAACTCTACCCCACATGACCTGGAGTGGGAGCTTCATGATGTGGTGGGCTGGCTTAGATTGAGCCGATTGAAATTGAATCCAATTAAGATGGAGGCCCTGTGCCTGAGTTGGAGCAGATCAGGGGTAGGGATCCCACTCCTGACCTTCGATGGGGCGCCATTGGTGCCAGCGCCAAGGGTTAGGAGTTTGGGAGTGCTCCTGGATGCCGCCTTAACAATGGAGGCCCAGGTAGCAGCCACTGCCAAGGTGCCGGTCTTGACCTTTAAAGCCCTATATGATCAGGGGCCTGCCTACTTGAGGAACCACCTTTCCCCACATGTGCCCCAGAGAGCACTTGAGGTCAGGGACACAGAACCGCCTGACTCTCCCTAGCTCGAGAAACGCCAGGTTGGCCATTACTAGAGCCAGGGCCTTTTCAGTGGCGGCTCCACACTGGTGGAATGAGCTCCTGGATAACATCAGGGCCCTGTGGGACCTTTTACAGTTCCACAGGGCCTGTAAAATGGAGCTCTTCCACCAGGCCTTCGATTAGGAGCCGCCACTGACTAATGTGCCACCGGAACACACTACGGCCCGTATGAAACATTGGTGGATATTGCCTTCCTCTGTTGGATTGTATATTGAATGCCGCTATCATTTGCATTGTGAAAATTTCATGATGTTAGGTAGTTGTTTATGTATATTTTATTGTATTTTATTGTATTTACTGTTTTATTGCTTTTAATGCTTGTTCACCGCCTTGAGCCAGTTTCCCAGCAAGGCGGGATACAAATGGAAAATAATAAATAAATAATAAACTGAAATAGTATCCACAAAATAAGTTAATGCCTATGATAATATCCCTTTTTGTAGTTACTGTTTGCCTCAATTCTTTGTAGTATGTTATAGTCAAATAGAAGCAAAGTGGATGTGGAAATCTCTGTAAGAGACTTAATACTTCAGACTAATTGCCTTCTTTTGTAAATGCCCTCATTAATCATTTCGGAACCTGCATGTTCCTGATTTGCTTCAGTACATGCTTTGCAAGACTGTAGAAGGTAATGGGTTGAATGTAAGCCATGAGCAGAGCTGGCATTGTGGAACAGATCTCCTGGGTGCCTCTAGGGTTCAGAAGAGCCCTAGGAGTACGGAGGGATGTGTGCGTGTGACAAAAATGTTGTCTGCCAGCAGAAATGCCGTTCCACTGGTAGGAAAGTGAGCACTGAATCAAATACTTTGTTTTTATTAGCATTTATAGTTGTTTAGATATGTTAGATAGTTGTTTAGATATGTTAGATTTGTTCTGCCAGGATTTAGAAATACCAATATGTCTTACCAGGGGTAATTTCATAGAAAAAGAGGTGCAGGAGCTCATTAGCATAACTTATTTGCATGTACCACACCCCCTAACATCACCAGAAGTGTGTCAGAAGGCAACACCCACCACACAGGCTCCACTAGACTGTTTTGGATTGCTAGCTATTGGGGGAGGGGGAATGTGCAGATCTGTCCTTGCAGAGAAGGGAGATCTTGTACCTAAATAAAACTTTGTCTTAAAGGTACCACTCGACTGTTTTGGACCGGGGGGCTGGGGGAGGCTCTGCAACTTACCTGGCTGCTTCTTGCTCTGACTGAGGGCTGCTGGGAGCAGGAGGCGGGGCTTGTTACATGTGCCGCCCCCTGGGTTCTTTACTGCCGGAGCTCCGCTCCTGTGCGCTCCTGCAGGAAATGACCCCTGTGTCTTACATAAAGTAAGTTCCTGTAGAAGAGTACCTATAGATTTGTTTGGATATAGGGTATAACCATCAGTTATTGCTATGACTGGTAACCATTTCTGTACTTCCATATTTATTTGTTTTCCTTAAATATTTATCCAGAGGATACTTGCAGGAGCAACTGCTGAATGAAAAATGCCATTTGAAAAATGTGTAGAGGTATAAGCAACAAAAGATAAGAATTTGCATTTGTAGCTTGCCTTTAGCTTGTGACTGTTGTAATCTAAGTGATGCAAAAATACTCACTGTAGTAAAGTTTAGCTGTGTTTTGGGATCTTGAGAGATGCAGTAATCCCTCAGTGTTTGTTTAATTGTGATAAAATAGATGTCTTTCTATAATGAAAGGCTTGTACCAAAAATGGACAGAACCACTTTGTGTGGTTTAGTTACAGGTACTAGCAAAGGAAATGGCACATTTTACTACCAGTTAAGTGTGCGAACTCTAATCTGGGAGAACCGGGTTTGATTCCCCACTCCTCCACTTACAGCTGCTGAATGACCTTGGGCAAGCCATCGTTCTGACAAGAGCTGTCCTTGAAAGGGCAGTTCTTGAAAGAGCTCTCTCAGCCCCACCTAACTCACAGGGTGTCTGTTGTGGGGAGGTGAAGGGAAAGTAGTTTGTAAGTCACTCTGAATGAAGGGCGGGGTATAAATCCAATCTCCTCCTCCTCTTCCTCCTCCTGCTAAGGTTCCCCTTTTCCTCATTTTGTAAAACGTTTCATTTCTATTTCACTGTGCTGTGGTAGAGATCAGAATTCATTTAGCACAAATGGGATTTGAGGATAGTGCCTGTAAAGTATGTTTTCCTTCCTTTGATTCAGGTTTATGCTCTTTTCAATAAAGCTGAAGCACTGGCATTTATAGTGATGAGTTGCATTATGCATACATTTTGGATTGTCATATGCTTATTATGCTCTAGATTCTTTCAAGCCTTTTGCTGTATTTGTTCTGCAGTCTATAATGCAACTACATCCTTGATACCTTAACTGATCATATTTTTCCACTGTTGTAGTAAGGTATGTGCTAGCTGTTATACGCTAAGCTGAATGACCATAAAAAGCCCTCATTGCCTGATTTTTTTTCCAACTGCAGTGTATGGGGGGGGGGGGAAGAGGTCACTAACCCAGTTGGACATTGATTTTTTGGCAAACTGTGATCTTCAGATACTTTCTCAGGCATTGTAAATACTAGTTGTCACCACCTGAGGGTGCATTCATATAACATTTATCATATAGAATTGATGTGGGAAGTCATTTGCTAGTGACAGCATCACATTATTTGCCCTGACCTAAATGACCCAAGCTAGCTGAATCTTGGAGGTTAAGCAGGATTAGCCCTGGTTAGTACTCGGTAAGACCACCAAGCATGTCCAGGTCTGTTACACAGAAGCAGGCAGTGGCAAACCACCTCTGTTTGCCTCTTGCCTTGAAAACCCCACAGGATCAATGTAAGTCAGCTGTGACTTGACAGCACTTTCCTCCACCACATTAAGTGCCTATGAATGTAGCTTGGATATGATATTTTTTACAATAGATTAAGCTGACATCAGGTCGCTGTTACAATGTAGAAATCCGGTCTTGATAGATCAGTGAAGCGTTCCATTCCTGTCAGTTATACTGGAATGTCATTATAAGGATGTGGTTTTTCTCCTTGCCACTGTCTTTATCCCTACCCCAACCATGAAAGGCAAAGATTGAAAGTCAAAGAGAAGAATATCTTGGCATGTTGGCCAGCAATCAAAGAGAACCTAAAGGCCTTGGCCCTTGGAACAACTGCATATCATTTTGCAGAAACGCCTTCTCAGTTCCCCATTGGAAATGAGTGGGAAAACAATCTCGAAGTCTAATTGGACTTATATTTAATTTTATGTATACTTAATTTGTAACTTTTTTTGAGCAGCTGAATGATCACTTTGAATATTAATGCTATGATTTAACATTTATATTGTACCAGTGTCTAGAATTGTGGGAATCAAAGTACATTGAGCAGAAGAGAAATTGTCAGTTCTCAATATGCCATGAGTTGTTTCCAGAAAGTAAAATGCCATACACAATGCAATGCTGAAGATCAGTGGCTTAGAAAAAATGCAGCTTGTCATTCTGACCTTTTAAAAAAGGAAGCAATCATTGTATTAACTTGGAGGAGTTAGTTTTGAAAATGTAGTGTGTTATTTAGCGGTAATATATTAAAAGTGTGCAATCTTAAGGAATGTATGCTTTCATGAAATAATTTCTTTTTTAGAAGAGGCTACAGAAAGAGCTATTGGCTTTACAGAATGACCCACCTCCCGGAATGACTTTGAATGAAAAGAGTGTACAAAATTCAATTACACAGTGAGTGTCTACTTCTTCATAAGTTTTGTTCCAAGTGAATAATATTTTCCTATCAATATACTGTTTAAAAATGTAAAATAAAGCAGTATATGATGCACATATGTGCATTAGTGATACTCCTAATTATAGCATAGTATATCTCTGTGGTATGGAAGCTACAGAATGGAGGCGACTAAAAATGTTTTTATTTAACATTGTGGCTGTTTGGTCTGAGTCGAGTCCCAAATTGTAATTGGAACAGGCTATTTTTAAAGTGTTTTACTTCTTGTCTATTGGATGCAAGGTAATGAAATAATAATAGAAGTAATCAGGAGGGAGGAGAAGCCCCATACAGGAATTGCACTATATTGTAGAAATTCTGCTTGAATACTTTTGTTGACTTGTTTGAAGAATCCTACAAATAGGGTCTCCATACTGACCACTTGTCTGTGTTTTTTCCTGGAATCTGGACATACTGCCTGGCCCAGATTCTTGACTTCCTTTTTTAAAAATCTAGAGATGGAAGGTAAAATATACAGATAGTTTTCTGCCTAATTTATCCAGTGGGAACAGTTGCATCCCACCTTCTACCCAGTGGTGCAAATCATGGGTATGATTGACAGGCCTTGCTTCCCATTTGACATGAGCTTTTTCTTCTAAGCTTGATGAATCAGTTGGTAACTTTGTTTGTGTTTTCTGCTTCTTACTTCTAAAAGTACGTATTTTTCGGACCATAAGACGCACCTGACCTTAAGACGCACCTCGTTTTTAAAGGAGGAAAACAGGGGGGAAAAATATTCTGAACTTTCGGTCCATAAGACGCACTCACTTTTCCTCCCACTTTTTTTGGAAGAAAAAGTGAGTCTTATGGTCCAAAAAATACGGTATTTTGCGCCTTCTTACACATTTCCAAGTTATTCCAGAAAACACTAATGACAATAAGAGACAAATTGGATGTCATTAAGTTGTAGACAGAGAACATGTAATTAGACAAGTATTTCATGCTCCTGAGGCCACATGCTTTCCCTTTCAAAAGATTATAAGGAAAAATTTCCTCCTATTTCTTTTATTACTAATTCACGTATTGCAAGTCTGATATTTGTTTTTGAAATCTCTGGAGCTAAAAGAGAATTTAGGTCATCTAAATAAAAGTAACTGGTTTGTAACTGCTTTAATTTTACATAGCCCAGTTTTCACCAGGATTCAGTAACACTCTGCTCACAAGAACTTTATGCACAGTAGGACTCTGTTCTAGTTGTTTTATATGCAAGATTTGGTTACCAACCTACGGATGAGGCCTGGAGTTCTCTTGGAATTACAGCTGATCTCCAGAGATCCATTTACCTGAAGAAAACAGCAGCTTTGAAGGATGAACTCTGTGTCATCACATCCCTGCTAGGTCCCATCCCCTTCCCAAGCTCCACCCTTCCCAGGCATCCCTCCCAAATCTCAGGAATTTCTGAAGCTGGAGTTGGTAACACAAAGTGACTTATAGCATGTGCTTTTAGGTATGCTAGGTATGCCAATAAAAAACTTTCTGGTCTCTTGACAACTGACCATGACCAGGAGGCATGGGATTTTGAGAGCAGTTGAGAATCTATTATATGGGAAAGAAGGAGAAGGAAAATTGGCCTCCTCTAGTCTCTAGAAATATACAAAATCCGGTGTATGGCAGTGGGGAGATCCCCAGTTGTTCCTCTTGCAGTTTCCTAACAGGCCATTAACTTGTATATTCAACTTATTATGTTAGAAACATGCATCTATTTCCTCAAGAATATACATTCAGGTTCTGTGAGGGTACTCCAGGGGGTCCACAAGTCCTTTTTAAGTAGAGAGAATATGTTCCTCTCAAGTCCGCCTAGGCAACATGACAATGGGTATGATTGACAGGCCTTGCTTCCCATTTGACATGCCTAGGCAACATGACAATGGAACTGTCTCCATGTGGGAGCAGGGACTGTTATCCTCAAGGGAAGGAGACTGATTTAACTTCCCCGTCTTTTGAAGGATGGGAGCTGATAAAACGATTAGTCACCTAATGTCTTATTATTCTCAAAGTACTAGCTAAAAATGTGTTTTAGTACGATGATATAGTCGCACCTAGGTACTGTAACTGGCTGAGTTGTTATAGTTCTAATAATGTATTGGCAAGTAATCCTAATAAGGTATTCATAGTTACTTCCACTATAACATTGAACTGGTTTTCAATGTGTTTTCTGATGCACTAGCAAGGGAACCTTTACCTTTATGAAATCCTATGAAATAAAAACTTTTTAAAAGGGGGGTCGAACAGTTTTTTCCATCTTTTCCTGTGTTTTCTAGTGAATACATGAGTTTTCCTGCAGCAGCCTTTGAGTTGCTGTTAGTTTGCAGGTTACCCGTTTGGGAGTCCCCTGTTTTAGCCCATGATAGAACCTCATCACAAAATCAGAACAAATGGGGGGGGGACTATAAAAAAGTGTTGGAAGACCGCTCCTATAAAAATATATTTTTTTAATTTCTCATATATTTCAAGCAATACTGTTTTTCAAGGTGTCTTCCCTTAAGGTAGATGAATCTGTTTATCTTTAATATTGGAGCAATTATATACTGCCTGAGCTCAAGATAGATTATATACTTCCTCAGATCTGAAGAAGTGAGCAGTGACTCATGAAAGCTCATACTCTGCCACATATTTTGTTAGTTTTTAAGATGCTACTGGACTTCTTCCCTTTTCTATACTGCCTTGACAGACACTGGCAGAAGTTTTTTGAGCACCAATATTGATTCAACTGCCTTAATTTTAAAGACAATTTTTCATGAGAGAGACTCTTGAAACATTGGGAATAATTGGCCCAATAAGTTGTAGTTATTCAGTAACAAAACATATGGATGGTGTACACGATCACTTTCACACAGTCCCTTATTTGGCTGTAATATTGAAATGGATTCTAGTGTTTAGTGGATTCTAGCACAAATTAAGTGTTGGGCGGAGCATCAGTTTTGTTCCAATTTGAATTAGGATTGGTGAGATTTGGTGTTGGTAGGGGATATACGCAAGAAACTTGTGCATACACAAGATCCTTCTGTTTCCTGATAAGCCAAGACACAGGGAAACTTGGAGCTTGAAAGAAATGTAGATACACACATTCTTAACAGCCAGTGAGAACATGAGACTGAAGTAGAATATTCAGGATAGCTAGGGATATGAGAAAGTCTGTGCTACTGACAACAATGGTGTGATGTGTACTAAGGAACTCAGTGAGGAGGACAGGAACATGGGAATTGAGGTGGGGCTCTGTTTTACACTGAAGGTCCACTGTGGTTGTCTACAGTTGCAAGGTATTACATATATATAATAGGGGAATTTGCCTTTTTCGCACAGGATTGGTGTTGGTCAGGATTTTGGATTTCACAAGGAAGTAATCAGGGTTTAAATGTTACTTTAAAAACCACAAGTACAGTTTGCAACTGTGACGACCTCTTATTTGGGGAGGTCTAGTTTTACTTTTAAAATGTTCTTTATGTTTGCTCTAAGGGTAAACTGGCTGCCACCAGGAATTTTAATAAATTCCAATTCTTCTCTTTGCTTCTGGGGTTGGTATTGTAGTGCGGGGTCTAGGCCTTTCGAGGAACTATGTGGTCTGAGGAAGGATTCTTTACTTATCTGGTAAACTTGAAGTAAATAGGATTTATTTAACGAAAGTATAAACACGAGGGTGAACAAGGTAAACAGTACTGGGAATGATTTGACCAAATGCTTGGTGTCTCTCCCAAGTCTCTCTCCACTGACAGGGATATTTCATAGGCAACTTTATAACTCTTTTCACTGTACTTTTCTTAGGGACTCTCAGCTTTCAACACTGTTACTCTTATAACACAGAACTTAACCGTCTGCTTCACACAGAGACTTCACTCTTATATTTCACACAGGAAAACTTCTCACACAGAGACCTCAGGACAAAACTCATATTAACTCTTTTACACAGCACACTCTGCTCTGACTCATCAACTGTTTAACTCCACTGTTTTACTCAACTGTCATCTCACTAACTGTCTTTTTCAACTGTCATCATAAACTGTCTCAACCCTAACAGTCACTCCTGATAGACATTCAAATCATCCACACAGCATCCATTCCAAAAACCCCTCCCCCCTCTGTCACTCACCAATCACACAACTTGCCTGTTTCAGCATTCTAGATTGTCCCACACAGCCATGCCAACCAACTTTTAAACACACACACACACACAGTAAAACATGGAATCGTTACAGCAACATTTACATATTCAATATTTCTATTCCATCTGTACTGCTTGCACCTAGGCGTTGGGACAGCCAGAAGTCCACATGGCCAGGATCAAGGCAGGCGGGAGTGAGTCAAGGCACACAGCAATTGCAGGCACTGTCTTGCAGTGCTGTTGATCCCACAACAGCCAGAGCCTAACTGAGGCTATTTATAGGAACTAGTGACTGCAGGTGTAGCATTGCCTGAGGTCTATAGGTACTTATAGCGGGACTTAGTTCAGTATCCTGCGATGCCTCATGAGCAGAGGCCTTGGCAGCCAACTATACAATCTGCCTTCTAAGCTTCCACCCTAGTTTTCTGTACTTTCTGCTCCTGGAGTTCTGACAGTGACTGTGGGGTCTCTGGTAATGGATGGGTGTTCTCAGCAATCCCAGTCTCTGACTCTGGTTTATGCCGATAGGCCATTTGGCTTCTGGCCTGACAGCCAAGGCTAGCTGTGTGTCCCTTGAGGGTCCAGGATCTGCCAGGGTTTTGACCTCTTTGGGATAAGCCACCATGGCGTCCTCATCCTCTGACAAGGACTCATCAGGCCTAATCTGTATACTATCCCTCAATCAAAATGAACTTATTTGCCATTTTCTAGTGAAATTACTCCGAATTATGAAGACAGCCATCCAGAATGGGCCATAATTTATTTCTATTTACTTCATTTATACACTTTCTCCCAGTGAGGACCCAAAGTGGATTACGTGTTTCTCCTCTCTTCCATTTTATCCTCATAGCAACCCTGTGAAATTAGTTAGGCTGAGAGTTTGACTGGCCCAAGGTCACCCAGCAAGCTTTCATGGGTAGAATAAGGATTTGAACTTGGGTCTCCCAGATCCTAGTCTGGCACTGTAACCCCTGCATCACCCTGGATGTCAATCAGAATTCTGAACTAAGTAAATATGTCTTAGAGAGGCAGTAGTATCAATTTTCAGACGCTGTGTTGCACAATGTATTGAATTTCAGTTTAAAGGTAAAGGTTCCCTTGCTCGAAAGCCAGTCGAATCCGACTCTAGGGTTGCGGTGCTCATCTCCGTTTCAAAGCCGAAGAGCCAGCGCTGTCCGAAGACGTTTCCGTGGTCATGTGGCCGGCATGACTAAGCACCAAGGCGCACGGAACGCTGTTACCTTCCCACCAAAGTGGTCCCTATTTATCTACTTGCAATTTCTTGCTTTCGAACTGCTAGGTTGGCAGGAGCTGGAACTAGAGACGGGAGCTCACTCCATCATGTGGCACCCGGGTCTCAAACTACTGAACTACTGACCTTCCACAGTCTGCAGTTCAGCGTCTTAACCATTTGAGCCACCGCAGCTCCTTTTCTTTTCTTTTTTTTAGTAAAAGGCTTTATTAACTCTCCTAAAAAGGAGAGGCATTTCACTTAAATAGAAAAATGGGGAGGGTATATAGTGGGAGAAAGAGAAAGGTGAGTGATATATTAACTTGTAAATTAATCTGTTAGTAATGTCCAAATTATCTTCTTAGGCTTCTTCTGTGTGCAGTCAAACTTCTTTCTTCAAACCAGTTAAAGGTGTTATCTATGTTAATGTGTTAGTACTGTTCTTCTGATGCTCTGTTATTAAAGTTTCCTCATGGCGTATTCAGAACCGTTCCTTCGCGTGCTGGCTTCTTTTAAGTTCCCAATTTCATGGAGGAGCTTCTTCTGTTTCCCTCTCTCCGGCTTTTCCAATCCTCCTTCGGGTCGCTGTTAACGCTTTCAGTTTATATGCTGTAAATCTTCACTCTTTCATGCCTTTTCAAAAGATCTCTAGCTTTGAGAATGGTTTTTTCTTTTTATTTAATTCCGGTTTCGCTTTTAAACGCTCCCATTCTCTTTGCTGGATCTTCCTCCGCAACTGTTGACTTTTAAAAGCGCTTGTACGGCACTTTCTCGCTGTCACAGTTCAACTTTCCTCACAGTTCCCCCGTCAGAGTTGCAACAATAAACAATCCAAACATTAATCAGCCGGCTCTCACGAAAAAGCAAACGCCCAGAACGGAAGTTCCTCCCTTCTCCGCTTGTCTTTTAGCCCAGCTCCGACATCTTGTTATTTTTGTTTACTTTTAATAAAGTTCTTAAAACGCACTCCAAAGAAACAGAATTTTTTCTCGCTTTACTCCACATGCATCAAGAGAAATCACCACTATTCGCACAGTCTATTCCCCCCCCCTTTGTTTTCTCGCTTACGAAGTTAGAGGGTTCGCCTCCTCGCTTTTTCCACTGTAGGGGGGGAGCGCTCTTAATTCCTTTTCTCCGCATTTGACAACTCAGTTTAGCCGATCTTTTCTTTTTTCATTTCATCGGTTGTTCGCTTTATCACTCGGTGACGTCTGGTGGCTCCGCTAAACCCCGTGCGGGGTCGCTCACGCAGCAAGGGCATGGCGAGAGCCTCAATTTCCGACCGCTTGGCCGAGAAAGACCGCAGCTCCTTTTCTATTCCTCCAGTCTGAGACTACACTCAGCAATAAGGGACAGCTCCCAATTTCAAAAGATTGTTCTGGAACTTCCCTCCACAGTTGCCTATCCAGCCTCTAGAACACATACAATGGCACTGTGGCATCCTCTTATTTGGGGAGGATTGTTTATCACTTTCAATTTTCTCTTTGTGTTTTATACTGGGTAGTTTCTGCTGCCACCAGGAATTTAAGGAATTCCAAACCTTCTCTCTGTTTCTTCTGCTGGTAATGCGACCCAGGGTCTGGCTTTCAAAGTTCTATGTGGTTCTGAGGAAGGGTTGAACTGAATTCTGGGATAAACTTAAACAAAATAGGATTTATTGAAATAAGAACAAAATAAGATGCTGGTTATCTGTAACTGTTTGGGAATAAGGGACTTGTAAATAGGTCTAGCAAATGTATTACACACAGTCCTTTTTCCCCTTTTCTTTTTCTTCTGACACTTCTGACTTTCTTTCAGATCTTTAGAGTTTCACTTTTGAAGACATATATGCTGCACTCTTTAAAATTCCATGCGGAATGATAATATCCACCACTGACTGAACTCACTAACTGAATAAATCGAACTGATTTCTCTATCTGACTTTTCACAACTGACTTCAAGACACACAGAGATTCCTTCCAAACAACTCCTCCCACACTCTGTCATCCACCAATCACAGCACACTTGTTTCCCTCAATCATTCTACTCTGCTATCACTGCACTCCAACCAAACATTTAAAGGAACACACACACAGTAAAATAAGGAGTCATTACAGGCACATTCGGAGCCCCTGCAGTGAAAGAAAGGGGAAGAAACAAATGGAAGGAAATGGAAAGGAACTGAATGAATGAAAGGGAAAAAAGAAATTGAAAGAAGGGGGGGAAGCAAATAGATGGGGAGAGAGGAAGAAATGAAGTCCCCAGGATCTCCCCGATCCTCCCCTTTCTACCCAGGCGAGCCAGCAGCTTCTCCCTCCCAAACAGATCCTGCATGCAGCCCCCCTCCCATCAGAGCCTGAATGAAGCTTGGACAATCCCCACTGCCGCTACCCTCCCCCATCCCTCCTTTCTCACCCAGGCCAGCCAGCAGCCTCTCCCTCCCAAACAGATCCTGGATGCAGCCTGGGCAACTCCTGGCCCCGCTGCTGCCGCTACCCTCCCCCATTTTTCCCTTCCCACCCAGGCCAGCCAGCAGCAATGATGGGTAGCCCTGTCTGGCTGCCAGCTGCTGGGCCCGGTGAAGCCGGTGAAGCTTCCCCCCCCCCCCCCAGCAGTGGCTGTGACACTCCCCCCCCCAGCCTTGTCTGACTCCCAGCCGAGGCTTCTCCCCCTGACGGTTTGTGCGGCAGCGTGTCCTTGCGACACCAACAGCTTTTCCTGGCGTTCATAGTGCTGGTGCAGGCAGCAGCGTGGCTTCCCTTGGGTGATCAGTAAGTACGTTCTCTGCGCATGTGTAGAGAATACTGTGTAGATATATAGATAGATAAAGAATGCCCCAAAACCCTCTTAAGTAACTTAGTTTTACAGCCTCACCTGTGGGAGTCATAGCTGCAGGAGTGCAACAGAAAAAGCCCAAGGATCTGGTTGGTAGAGAGATAAAAAACTGTTGTGACAGGAACTGCCATACAGATTCAGTAATCTTGCCAAATTAACCTGATTTTGGAGTTGTTGTTAGGGTGTGCACAAAAATGGTGGGGGGAGCAAAAAAAAGTCAAACTAGATGATGTCAAACTAGAGAGTCTCTGCAGTAGAAACTGAAGGTGTGTGTGTGGGGGGTTTCCCCTAGCCCAGCAAAACCAGTGCTATTGTGTAAATGCCAGTTCAACAGATCCAAGCCGGGGAGGGAGGGGGGGTTTACAAGCACAGCACAGACAGTGCATGTACAGATTGCCCAGCAGAATCAGTGCATGTACAGAGTGCCCAGCAGAACCAGTGCATGTACAGAGTGCCCAAAGAAGGTATCCCCTCTATTGTTTTCAATGGAGGAGAAATAAAAGCTTTTAAGGAAAAGCACTGGGTTTTGCTGGGCACTAGTACATTGCACTGGTACTGCTCGGCATTGCGCTGGCTATGCTGGGCTTGGTACCTTGCTTGGATTTGTTGAGCTGGCATTGCGCCAGTGGCATTGGTATTGCTGGGCACTTTGTATATGCACTGGTTCTGCTGGGCACTCTGTACATGCACTGGCTGTGCTAGGCTTGCAGATGCCCCTCCCCCAGCTTGGAATTGTAGAGTTGTCATTGCCACAGTGGCATTGGTTCTGCTGGGGACTCTGTACATGCACTGGCTTGCGAAAAAACAACAACAACCCTTACTTGGATTTGTTGAGCTGGCATTGCAACAGTGGCACTGTTTCTGCAGAAATGCCCCCTTTGGTTTTTACTGTAGAGACTCTCTGGTTTGACATCAGACCCTGTTTTTTTCTGTTTTTTTCCTCCATTGGAAATAATGGAGGATGGGGACACCTTCAAACAGCCCCCCCCAGACCCCCACATACTCCCAGATAGATTCCCCATTATAGCCTATGGAGATCATTGACTATAATGGTCCCCATAGGCTATAATAGAGCTGAAGGCATTTAAAGGTGTTGTGATCCCTTTAAATGCATTCGTGAAGCTGCACCTTTACCCAAAGCAGTGTTTAAAGGGGACACACTCTCCTTAAATGCTGTTTAACTGTGGCTGTCCTTTCCCAGATAATCCCGATTTTTTTTGAGATTATCAGGATTGGCTGTGCTCGATAGCCGAAAATACACCTCCCTCTACATCCATCTGAAAGAATACCTGATAAATATTGACATAAAGCTGAATGCACACCCCTAGTGGAATTTAAAAGGAGTGGTTAATAAAATGTGTATAGAGTTTAAAAAGACTGAAATAGAGCAAAAAACTTTTAAAGATTAAGATGTCAACCACACTAGGTTAGGTGTACTGATGTGAACTGCAAAGTAGGGCAAGATTTTTTACAGCCTCTGACTAACAATAACATCTATCAGCAACCTCTTGCCAAAATGATTCAGCAGTAGTTCGTTAACTTTTTCTTCTGTCAATTTTTGCTAAGATTAGAATTAGCCTTTTTATTTCTCTGAACGTCTGGTACTGGTGGGTAGCCTGAAATCAGCAGTAGTCTGAGACTGCATTACAGATCTGAGATTTTGAGGAATGACATAGCTATTGGGGTATGATAAACTGAAGCCACAATTCAGATTTGGGGGGGGGGGGTTTGTCCTGTCTTCAACATTATTGCAAGATTGAAAACTGCTATTTTGAAACTCCAAGGTTAATGTTTTCCTACAGGGTATGAAGAACAGTTGTTTGCAAACAAGCAGTCAAACTCTAGGTGATGTGTGGCATTAATCAGACCATTCTCTGAATTTGTGATCGTGCTTTAAGAGATGTTCTTGTACTTTTTTCACATTTGTAATCCTTTCTATTTCCAAAGGTGGATCGTAGACATGGAAGGTGCTCCTGGAACATTATATGAAGGGGAGAAATTTCAGCTGCTGTTTAAATTCAGTAGTCGATATCCATTTGACTCTCCTCAGGTAATTTGCACTATTGTTTGTTTAGCTTGAGTTTTAAAACTGCTATGAATATAGAAAGGAGCTGCGGTGGCTCAAATGGTTAAGATGCTGAACTGCAGGCTGTGGAAGGTCAGTAGTTCAGTAGTTCGAGACCCGAGTGTGCCACATGACGGAGTGAGCTCCCGTCTCTAGTTCCAGCTCCTGCCAACCTAGCAGTTCGAAAGCAAGAAATTGCAAGTAGATAAATAGGTACCACTTCGGTGGGAAGGTAACAGCGTTCCGTGCACCTTGGTGTTTAGTCATGCCGGCCACATGGCCACGGAAACGTCTTCAGACAGCGCTGGCTCTTCGGCTTTGAAACGGAGATGAGCACCGCAACCGTAGAGTCGGACTCAACTGGCTTTCGAGCAAGGGAACCTTTACCTTTACTTTTTTATAAATATAGAATGACAGCTGATTAAGGTTTTTGTTCTGACTCATTGAGCGTTTTTTATTGGCTCTCAAAGTTACTTAGAATTTAAACTATTACACTTTTAATTAAAGACAATTGCTGTGATGCAACAGGTCCCTGGAGAGGCAACATATAAATAAATGCAGCATTCTGTTGGATTTATTTCCCCTCGACAAAGTTTCCCCAAATACAGCTGTATCAGTTGAGACCTGACAACATACTAAGTAGCTGGGATTGTAAATTGAGGGAGGGGGCTGTTAGCCAAATTGCTCCTTAATGGAAACAACCGGTACAGTTATTATTATCGGGATTCTTCCGTCTATGTTTACGGAGGATGGCACTGTTTCCGAGGTTCCCAATGAAAGGCTGAGGCAAAACTTCCTTAATAATAATGATAGTTTACTGACACACTTCACTCAATAATACACAACATTCACAGACACACAAGACTAAGAAGTTAAGGTAGATTAATGCAACACAGTTATATTTGCAGGAAGATGAGGGTTTATAGAGATAGCTTATAGCGGGGTGATACAACATGTCCAGATGTGCAGAGGTCCATGAATTGTGGCCTAAACTCAGAGAGTTTAGGGGTGGACTGCCATTGTGGATTATGACAGAAAACACACACTCTGAGGCCATGGTTACACTGGGATATACCCTATGGAAGACAATGCAGACCAATGCCTGGTCCTGGGGGCTGGTCTCAGGTGAGAACAATAGATTTCCTGGGCCAATGATGAGTCCCAGGGGTGTGTGGCATCAGGATGGGCAAGGCCTAGATGTGACCAATGAGCTTCCAGAGGGGCAGGGTCTGGATTTAACAATAGAAGCCAGGTGCTGGGTGGCTAGTTAAATGGATTATCTGATCTCTAATGGTCCTGGCCAGGGTAAACAAAAGGTGGGAGGCGTCCCTGATTAGCGTCAGGAAGGATCGTTAATAATTTGAATGTTTGATTGGTTTATCCCCGTATCTTGATGGACAGAGTAGAAAAGATAAGTATTCAGACAAAGAATTAAATAGACTTTAGAAATGTAGATACTTTACCGGATGGAACCCATTGTCATTCCATAAGCATAATCTCTGCTGGGTGGAGGGGGAAGACTGGAGGCTTGCTCTGAGGTTGCCTGTCACCTGAAAATGGAGACCCCTTTTTCAGAGCTGTGGCTAGCTCTGTGTTTCAGAACCAAGAGTGCCTTCCTTGGCCTGAATTTTGTGGGTCTCTGGATCAGGTTAGAAGTGGGGTGCCCTTGCTATGGGGCTACCCAATAGTAAAAGGCAGCGCCTCTGGCAACAGGGCGGAAGGTGCTTCTCAGAGATTAATTCTTCAATCTCACCCCTCACTTTCCAAATCCAAATATAAGTACTTGGTCCATGATGTTCTTGCCCACTTATGAGTGCTTCCCTCCCCAACAAAAATAAACTGGCAGTGTACCTTCAGAAGAGATCCAGTAAATATTAAGGACTTGTGGAGAAAGAGTAAGAAGAATAGTTTAGCTAAAAGTATGTTCCGATATGGTTCCCCAAGGACCAACAATATTTTGTACAAATGTGGTATTTCTGTTTACAGCACATTTACTTGTGGGCTAGGTTGTTTAAGACACTTCTCTGAAGGTAGATGTTCATGTCTCTTAAAAGCAGGTATAAATTTCAGTTATACTAGGTCAGGAGTTTTGGCTGTTTGACTGCAACCTGAAAATGGTTATGAAGGTTTAAACAGGAGTGAAGTTTTAAGTAACATAGTTGGCTACTGATTATCAAAACCTGAGGATACTGCCATATCTTTTGACTTACTTGCATTTCCTTTAAATATATATAATGAGAATTAAACATGGGAGACTTGAATGGCAAATACTGTCTACATTGCATCTACTGTAGGCTGCTTGCTGGTTGAAAAATTTATTTGTCTGATTTTAATCATATATGTTGTGAGTTGCCTTGGGCAGAAACTGGGAAGGTGGAACATATCATTAAAATGATAAGATGTTGCAGTTTATGGCGGCGCGCTGAGAAGACTCATCTCCCAGACCTCCCGGAGGTGAAGCTGCGCACCAGCAGAAAGTGGAGGGGGGAACCAGGCGTCGCTATCCCCCCAGGAGCCTGGCGAAAGGCTTCTGGCCAGGGGACTTATGAGAGGTTGCCTCTTCGCCAGCGTGATGCTGGGGAATCGAGGCGCTTCTCCGTCCCGACGGTCCCCCTGCTGAGTGTCCGAATGGAACTAGTGACGCTGACTGGGACAAGTGCTGGAGATCGAACGGCTAAAACGGAGGCTAAGCGAGGTCGTATGACCGAATGTGAACAGTGAGTCGGACTAAAGCGTATTTGCTATTTAAAAAGAAAGCTCCCCACCTCACAGACTAGAAGTAAAGCGAGCGGGGGAGGGGCCCCTCCCTTGCGCATAAATTTAAAAGCGAGACCCGGGCGGGGGAGCAGAAGTAAAAGCGATAAAATCTGTTGGGAAAGACTTACCAAGGCGCGTATGAGCGCATATTCAGAGACTAAATTTTTTTTGCGAAAGTAAACAATCTATAAAGATGGCGGGGAAGAGGACTGAGAAAGAGAAACTTTTAAAAGCAAAAGTAGCTGAGAGCCCGGAACCACCGAGCTGGCCAAAATGTTGGCAGAGTCCCCGCGCCCCCTGCTGGACCAGATGACTAATCTCAAGGAACAGTCGTCAACAATGAACCAATGTATCACTACTCAGCAGACACAATTGAATTAGACTCTCAAAATTACGGAACAAACAGCTGAGAAAGTGAAAAAAGTTGACGCCACTGCTCAAAAGGTGAAGAAAAGGGTACAAAAATTGGAAAAGAAGCAAGTGTCTACAGAAGAACAGCTTTTACAACTACAAATGGAGAAAGCAAACCTGGTCCTTCGTTTCCAAGGTGTCCCAGAGACTAAGGGTGAGAATCTGAAACAAATGATGAGCGAAGCATTGGTCCCAGTGACAGATTTGAAGGTGGAGTTGTTGATGAGTGAGATGGATGTGGCCTATAGGTCGTATTCTGGATATATAAAGAAAAATAATCTGCCTGGGGAAATAGTAATGAGATTCTTGAAGAGGCACGTGAGGGATTCAATCCTGAGAGTGACAGCTGGGTCACCTTTGAAAACGGGGGACAATACTGTCAGGATCTTGAAAGATATCCCATTTGAAATAAGACAAAGGAGAAAGAAATACAAAGATTTCATCCTTTTTCTTCAAACAAATGCAATAGCGTACAGGTGGCTAATTCCAGAGGCCGTAACCTTCAAACTTCAGGATAAAAAAGAAAAGATTGACTCTGTTTACAAAGCACGGGAATTTCTGAGAATCCAGTTGGGAGAGCCAGAGGAGGTGGAAAAAGAGGAGAAGGACAGTAAGTCCAGTGGCGAGCTGGACTCGGGGTCTTCCGGAGAGGACTTTCTTTCGGAGAGCCCCTAAAAGTCCTTACAAACTGCGGAAAAGACAGGATAAGAAAAAATGAAGGCTGAAGGACTCTGAATTGTGCCTTTGAAAATATTACTGTTAATAATGAGATGCTTTGGGGTCTTTTTTCCAACAGTTAAATTTAAGACTTAAAAGTTACGTTAGCATATCTGACTAAGTTCATAAAATTGTTAGCGTTTTAAGGGATGGCTTTGTATTTAAGCTAATTTGATTATCTCCTCTCTTGGGTTTTTAGTTAGTAGTGGTTATCTTTTCTTTCTCCTTAATTGTAGTTCCCCTCCCCTATTTTCATTGTAGTTTGTAGTCCTTATATAAAATGCAATTAAAAAATCCCCTTTGGGGGGCCCAAAAAAAAAAGATAAGATATTATTTGTGTTGTGTGCAGTTTATGTACCTTTTAAAAAGATAAAATGGGCCTGAAACTAATATGTTCATCCTTTTCATGTTGTGCTTTTGTCATTAAGATAAGCGATGCCCCTTGTGAAACAGTAAAGTTAGGACTTTGAAGATCTCACTGCAATAGCTGCTTCTGCACCTATAGGTCCCAAGTAGCATTTTGCTCAATGCTTGTATTGCTCAGCAGCAGTTCTCATAATAACACTGATCCTGTCCATAAAATTATTGATGTACTCATATAATCTAGTGATCAGTTTCAGTATAATGATATCCACAACACAGCTTGGAATTATAATAATTAATACAGGATTAATATTAGATGTTTCTTTAGTAGTAACTATTCTGGTGTGCAGAGCAAATTATAGCACAAACATGAAAAAACATAATGAGCGAGAACATAAATTCCATCCAGATTAATTCCCACTAGCCTCTTGACAATTTGCTAGACTCTAATTGGTATCTGGGGATGATATTAAAGAGTAACTCCAGTTGCTATAAGGGTGCTGTTTTTAATTTCTTCCTCCTTCATGCACTTGTCTTCAAATTGATTTTGCATTCATTAAGATGAATTAATTTCTTCTAGTATATGGAGTATGCAATATAAAAACAGCCTTAATCATAGAAAGCTATGAATAAATTACTGATTTCTAAATTTACATGTGTTTTACCACTAAGTGGATTGCACAATTCCTTAAGTGTTTAGAAATATTTGTGAGCCATTATTTGGTTTTGCAGATCTATTTGTGTTTTAATGTGAGTTTGGTAAGCACTTACAAAGATTTTCAAACTAGGAAAAAATATGTAGCTAACAAAATGCAGCTTTTCCAGGTACTGCTTTACAGAACATTTACTAGCTTTCTGAAAGAAGGACCATGAACAATAGTGTATTGTGTAATTAACAGCATGCAGGTGTAATTGGGTTACAGTTAAAAGAAGTTGCATTAGCTACATTCTAGTGTCACAAACAAATTCTCTTTTTATTGGCGGTAGAAAAGAATAAGAGTTCAGTAGCACCTTAAAGACTAATGAAACATGTGGCAGAGTATGAAGAAATGAGCAGTGACTCATGAAAGCTCATACCTTAACACATATTTTGTTAGTCTTTAAGGACTCTTATTCTTTTCTATTGCTACAGACAGTCTAACACAGCTACCCATCTTGATCCTTTTATTGAGAAAAGCTAGGAAGTCCATGCACCTTGTCTGGAAAAAACACTTCCGGGTGACGCGGACGCGGGGGTGGGGTTTCCCCCGGGCCCCGATTCTGGCGCGCTGGAAATCGGGGTGCCGAAGCGGGGGAATCCCCGCCCCCCAGCTGCATTTGGCAGCCCTAGAGAGTGGGCTTTGTGGCATTATATCCAGCTGAGGCCTCTCCCCTCCCTAGATCCTGCCCTCCTTAGCCTCCACTACAAAATCACCAGCAATTTCCCAACCTGAAGCTGTAAACCCTTGTCAGGCCTAGACCCAAGTATTCCTCCCTAAAAGACCAAAATAGGCCTGGAATGGGCCCTGCCCCCACCCTCTGTCTTTTACTGACAGAACCAAACTTGGGATACTGTGGTTGCCTAGTAACAGCCACTGAGGGAATCCAGTTTTTAAAGCTACAGGCACTCCTTTTATCATTTTAATTTTTTAAAACTTAGTGTTTTTTGGGTTTTTTTAGATTTCGCATTTTTCTGCAAACCTGGGACCCTTTTCAGGTTTGTAGAAAGACCTGTCTTGCCCATTCACAGCTTCAGTCACCAGATTTAAATATCCTAAGATTTGGTGGCTATTAGAATATAACTAGAAATAAAATGTCATATCCTGCTTTCCAGCCCTGTAGCTAAGGATGTTTTGGGGAGGGGACTTCGGAGGGGTCCACCGGCTAATTAAATCAAGAGGGCCTGCAGCTTCCTCCCCCTGCAAGGGCAGGCCTTCACTGTGGAGCATCTGGCTCCCTCCCTCCCTGAGGAGCCCCAGTGCCCCTTCCCTTGTGGTGCCGCACCATGACCAGCCTGACAGCCACCCTCGGCTCCCTCCTGGGGTTGGGAGAGGCGAGGTAAGCAGCAGCCGGGCTGGCCATGGAAGTGCTGTGCGCAGGCTCGGTGCACCAGGGTGCAGCTGGGTGCACCGGGCTGGGGCCAAAGGAGGTGCCCACCTGCCTCCTTGCCTGGCCCGGCTTTCCTGCTGGTGGTGGGCGGTGCAGCAAGCATCTGGTGGGAGCCCAAGATGCTCGCTGCCTGCCCAGGCTGCTCTCTGTTTTTTGTGCTGTTGCCCCTACTGCTTGTGCCACCCTTATGTTCCCTGCCAACAGGCCAACATGCAATCAGGGTAAAGGTGCCTATGGGGGAGGGGGAGCCGAGGCTCGGGGAGGGAGGCCCATAAAAACTGCTAGGGGGCCAGGCCCCATGGGCCCTGCGGTAGCTACGGCTCTGCTGCTTACTCTGTTCATCCATTCTCTCATTTTTATTTTTTAACAGCTTCTCATTTACCTTTCCTTCCCCTTCTTTTCTTTCTAAATATGTTAGTAGTGATAATCTCTGGGGCATGCTATTGGCTGATCTTTGGCTGATATGGTAGTTGCAGCTATTCCTTAAAAAGCATGATATGCCACTGTACTCTGTGCTCGGTTCAGGTTCAGGGTAAACTGTTATAATGCACTTTATATGCCCTTGGAAACTGTCCAGAAATTTCAGTTGGATCAATGCAGTAGCCAAGCTGTTGTCAGAGGCACGATATCACCCTGTACTTGAAGTATTTGTGCTGCTGACTTTATGTTTTCAGGCACAATTCAAATTGTTGATTCTTTAAAGCCCTAAATGGCTTGAGACTTGGGAACCTCCCGTATTGTTCAGCTAGCCGGTTAAGAACTTCCTCACAAACCCTGCTTTCTATGCCACTACCTACAGAGTTGAGGTATGTAGTGACTAGAGACTGGCCTATCTCAGTTCTGACTTTGTGCTTTGGAAGGGTCAGGGCAGAACAGGCTTCTTTATATTGTCCTTTTTAGCTAGCTTTTTTATGGCCTTATCCCTATGGAATATTCTGTATGATTACTGCTGCTGTTATAACTTCTGAATGACTTGTTATGCTGTTTTATGTCCATTCATAGGACCGTCAACCATTTTATTACTGGCACTTTCTGGTGGTTTTCATGATTTTTCCCCCTTTTATTTATATCCTGCCTTTCCTGTCTCTGGAGAGGCAGCCTTTAGATTTCATTAAAGATTCAATTAATATAGTTAGTGAAATTATTCCGTATCTCAAATCTATTGTTACATTGGTTTTATGCTTCCTATGTTTGTGAAGACAAAATTAACAAATTATGTTTAAAATGTATAGTTTGGAGCCAAGCCTAGGAAGCCTTCAGATCTCCAGAAAGGAGGTGGGAAATGCATGAGCCCAAAGACTTTCCTAGGGATTCATGTTGTAAAGAAACCAGCTTTGTTTATGGCATCGGAACACAATTAGTATCATAATCGGAGAATTGACAGAGGAATCAACTTAGAGATGAAGAGAAATGGCACAGAATGTACCCAAACTTTTCAGACCGTTCACTTAAATAAGCAAGATAGATGCATTGCATGGGCAAGGTAACCTGAAATGAGTCCTGAGTGCAGTTTAGTGACTGTAATTCTTAGAAGTCATACTCTCTTGAGGGACGGGCTATGGCTCAGTGGTAGAGCATCTACTTGGCATACAGAAGGTCCCAGGTTCAATACCTTGAAATCCCAGCTAAAAATAAAAGACCAGGTAGTAGGTGATGTGAAAGACCTCAGCCTGAGACCCTGGAAAGCTGCTCTCAGTCTTGAGTAAACAATACTGAACTTGATGAACCAATGGTCTGATTTAATATAGGACAGCTTCATGTGTCCATGTGATCTGAAAGTGTTCTTAGGTTTGAGTCAAGGGTGTTAATGTCTTTATGACCACAGGTTTTGACCTATAAACTCTGTCTGTAAAGTTATTGGAAGCATGCAGAGACATGCAGAGTGAATATAAATGGGCAATTTTCTCAGTGAAGGGTGGTAAGCAGTGGGGTACCATAGGGATCAGTACTGGGCCCGATGCTTTTTAACTTGTTTATTAATGATTTGGAGTTGGGAGTAAGCAGTGAAGTAGCTAAATTTGCAGATGACATGAAGTTGTTCAGGGTGGTGAGAACCAGGGAGGATTGTGAGGCACTCCAAAGAGATCTGTCAAGGATGGGCGAGTGGGTGTCAACGTAGCAAATGGGGTTCAGTGTGGCCAAGTTCAAAGTGATGCACATTGGGGCCACAAAACCTAACTAAAAATACATGTTGATGGGGTCCGAACTGGCAGAGACTGACCAAGAGAGAGATCTTGGAGTCGTAGTAGATAACTCAATGAGAATGTCGAGACAGTGTGCAACTGCAATAAAAAAGGCCAATGCTGTGTTGGGGATTATTAGGAAGGGAATTGAAAACAAATTAGCCAGTATCATAATGCCCCGTATAAATCAATGGTGCAACCTCATTTGGAATACTGTGTACAGTTCTGGTCACCACACCTCAAAAAGGATATTATAGCATTGGAAAAAGTGCAGAAAAGGGCAACTAGAATGATCAAAGGGTTGGAACACTTTCCCTATGAAGAAAGTTTAAAGTGCTTGGGACTCTTTAGCTTCGAGAAACAACAACTGAGGGGTGACATGATCGTGGTTTATTTTATTTTATTTATTTTTATTTATTTCACTTTTACCCCGCCCTCCCCGCTAGGCAGGCTCAGGGCAGCTTCCAGGAACTGACAAGCAGTATACATTCACAATAAAATATAAAACATTCATTAGATGGCGCTAAAACTAAAGTGCAATTTAGGGACACATTCGGCAGAACCGCCACATTAGCTCGTATAGGATCAGAGTTCGCTACAGGGCGCTGCTGGTAAAATGTCGCTCCTATCGGAACGCCTGCCTGAAAAGTTCTATTTTCACGGCCCTGCGGAACTGTGACAGGTCCTGCAGGGCCCTGAATTCGGCAGGGAACTTGTTCCAGTAGGACGGAGCTACAAACGAAAAAGCCCTCGTCCTGGTTACCATCAACCTGACTTCCTTAGGGCCCGGGAGGTCCAGGTGGTTTTGGGATCCTGATCTCAGTGCTCTCTGGAGAACATATGGGGAAAGGCAGTCCCTCAGGTAGGCCGGTCCCTGACCATAAAGGGCTTTAAAGGTCAAAACCAGCACCTTGAAGCAAATCCAGAATGCTATTGGCAGCCAGTGCAGAGTCTTGCTCCCACCTGGGGAGGCCCATCAGCAGCCTGGCCGCCGCATTCTGCACCAGCTGCAGCTTCCGGAGTTGCACCAAGGGCAGCCCCATGTAGAGAGCATTGCAGTAGTCCAACCTCGAGGTGACCATAGCGTGAATCACTGTAGCCAGATCATTGCGTTCGAGGAAGGGAACCAACTGCCTAATCAGCCGAAGATGGTAAAAAGCTGCCTTGGCAGCGGCTGCTACCCGGGCCTCCATTGTTAAGGAAGCATCCAGGAACACTCCCAAACTCCTGACCTTCAGAGCTGGCACCAATGGCACCCCACCGAAGGCTGGGAGTGGGATCCCTACCCCCGTACTGCTCCGATTCAGGAACAGGACCTCCGTCTTCGTTTATAAGATTATGCATGGCATAGAGCAGGTAGAGAAAGAAATACTTTTCTCCCTTTCTCACAATACGAGAACTTGTGGGCACGCAATGAAATTGCTGAGCAGTCGGGTTAGAACGGATGAAAGGAAGTACTTCTTTACCCAAAGAGTGATTAATGCGTGGAATTCACTGCCACAGGAGGTGGTGGTGGCTACAAGCATGGACAACTTCAAGAGGAATTAGATAAACATATGGAGCAGAGGTCCATCAGTGGCTATTAGCCACAAGGTATAGATAGGAACTTTCAGTCTGGGGCAAATGATGCTCTGTATTCTTGGAGTTTGGGGGGGCCAACAGTGGGAGGCCTTCTAGTGTCCTGGCCCCACTGGTGGGACCTCCTGATGGCACCTGGTATTTTTGGCCACTGTGTGACAGAGTGTTGGGCTAGATGGGCCATTGGCCTGATCCAGCATTGACTTCGCTTATGTTCTTGTGGAATCATTAGCATCATGTATTCTAGTGACGTATGCCTGATCATTGCTTCTCTATTGTTTTAAACCCTACAGTTCACCAAGTTACTACATTTAGGCAGTTATAGAGCATGCTGCAATAGTGTGCCTAAGCTATAGCTGCTAGCTTTTAGTTGGAAGGAAAAGGTCCTACTCATCATTTTGAAGTATGATGATGAAGTGTGCCCAATCACTGCTGGAACCTAGAATGCCAAATGCTTTGATAGATTTAGGAATGATCCAGGATTTAGGAATGATTGAGATACTAGAGATTCTAATAATTGATGATGAGCCAAGAGGGTCAGTTGACCATTTTACTTTGCTTTTGACTGGGGCTAGTCAGCTTAATGTCTTGCATTTATCTACTCTGAGTTTTGCTTTGAACTGAATGAAATGACAGACTGGGAATGAGTGCTAGATTTCATCCGTGTAATAATGGCTTCCACATTTTGGCTCAGATTCCTGTATACTGCTGAATAGGAGATGAAGTTAGCAATAGCCTGTTAGCAGTTTGAGATACCCTTGTCTGACTACTTCAGTTTCTGCAGACTGCCTCTAGATACTGCAGTTGTGATATGAACTAATTCTGATTAACTTTACCAAAGACTGCCGAAGTTTCCAATGGAATACTATTTCCTGTGAATGAAGATCTCTCTAAGACTGTTGACCAAGGCCATAGTATAGATTAAAAGTAGTCAAAATAACATTAAATATGTGGCATTTTGTTTCCTATTTAGTAATTGGCATGTACAGGATTGGCATGTATCCTATCATCTGCCAGCACAACTTACTGGTGGACAAATATGTTCCCTATGTTCCTCTTATCCCAGTAACGTTTTCTGGCCCTCAAAAAAAAATAGACACTGGCAGTTGCAGGACCTACATGGACAAAAAGTCATATGGGGTGGGGTGGGGGTTGCGGAGGAAGTAGGAATCAGATGAAATTATCACCTTCTCCTGTTTGAACTCATGGTATTTCTGAGGCTCTTCTGGCAGAAGAGGAAAGAATTTTTTTTCAACCCAATTCCTCTGTTTACTGAATCCTTCTCTCTTCCTATCCTGGCTTTTTGTCTATGCAAGCCCTGTGACCTCCAGCATCAATTTCTTTAGAGTCAAAAAAGTGACTACTGGGGGAAGGGGGATGTAGGGAGTAGAATAAAACCATCAGTTTTTCTTGATCTTAAATTCTTTGTTTTGGAGTACAGCAATCAATACACTGAATAATACACCATGTAAGCAATAATATGCCTTCAGAAGACTGTTGTCTACCTGTGATGTACTGAAATGTGTCAGCTTTTACATTCTTCTGCTGTTTTTTAAAGATCTGTGTTATGTTCTGTGATTCACTAGCCATTTTTCAGGACAATTTTTTTATGTCGAAGATTAAATCTTCTAAATCTCTCAGAAGTAAGTGAACCTAATAAATGTGAAACTTTATATAATAGCTACAAGGACAGATTACAGTGCTCAAGGAGGCATTGTTTATCTAATATTTTAAAATTCAAATACTAATTGCAGTTTCTTTCTTTTTTAAAAGGTCATGTTTACTGGTGAAAATATTCCCATTCATCCTCATGTTTATAGCAACGGTCATATCTGTCTATCTATTCTAACAGAAGACTGGTCTCCAGCTCTTTCAGTGCAATCAGTTTGTCTTAGCATTATTAGCATGCTTTCCAGCTGCAAAGAAAAGGTATGACTTCAGATATAACTTTAAAATAAAGTCAGTGAGAGTAATAACTTATTATGAAATGATGTATATTGTTTTATTGGTTTTATTGGCAATTGGACCACTGCTGTAAGCTGCCCTGAGCCCGTTCGCGGGGAGGGCAGGGTATAAATTGAATAAATAAAAACTAAATAAAATAAATAAGATCTTAAATTCTTAGGTGATGTTTTACCAGTACTTATGTATGTATTCCAAAATAACCTGAGAGTTGAAAGGTAAGTGTTGTATTACAATCAAATATGTTCTGTTAGCCTTGCATATTGCAAGGACAGTTTTTAAATGGGCAAAGTACTTTCTTGTGTTTATGGAGTAAATAGTAACTGGTATTTAAGAGGGTATGTGAACTTCAGTTGCTGAATTAGTTATGTGTAAAAACTTTAAAATGAAATAGAATCCATATTAGGTATGTGAACATATTTTCTTGAATCACCTGTTTCTAGAAGTAACCTAACATCTGTTCAGATAAATTCCAGATGAACAGCCATGTTGTAGCTGTTCATGAACAATCTGTTGTAGCAAAGTAAATCTTGTGGCACTTCTAAAGAATAACGGCCCCGGTCACACGGGCAGGAAACTACAGAGGAGAAACGTGGCTGTTTGCCCTGGGGCAAACTACTGCGCAGTTACATGATCAGACCTCCTGTGGAGGTCCTGTGGAGGTACCGTGGAGGTTCCATGGCAAGGGAGAGGTGCCGATCACAGAAGAAGCCGGCGCACAACGAAGAAGCGCGCGCCGTGGCAAACTGTTTTTTATTTTTGTGTACATGACAAATGCGCATGCTCCGTTGGGTGCGCATGCGCATCCACAGAGACTTGGACAAAAAAACAAACACCTTATTTGCAAGGGGACATGGGCGGGCGCCGGATGCCACCGGAAACGCGATCAGACGCCCGCCCTTGCCCCGCAGTTTCCGGAAACTAGTACCTCCAAGGTACTAGTTTTTTGCCACGCAGTTTCGGCTGGAAGCCTCAGTTGAGCCATGGGAGTGCTACGCTTCCCAGATGTCCTGGTGAGATCGCGCCCGGAAACTCTGGCTGTTTTCCGTCTCACTTGTGTGGCTTCTGTTACGTGTGACCGCAGCCAACATTTGTTATGGCTGAGCTGTGCTTCTCAAGATCACACTTCATATTGAATCCTAATGTTCATTGTTTATTGCATAGGTGAAAATAATATTCTGTTGGACTCAGATTCTTTGTGTTTCACCTTCTTGTTTTCACTGCTTGTGGCATCTTAAAGAATAGAATGACTAATTAAGATGGCCAAAGATGTTTGATGTGCATCTCTTCAGAGAGTCTCAACAGAATTGTAAATATGAAAAGACAAGGGAAACATAGCAACAATGGAGAAAGACTTGTGATGAATCTGACAAGACATGGGCTAGAACTAATTTTAAAGAGCAGTTGGCTGGTGAGCCATTTGAGGCCTTTCCAGGATAAAAAATATCTTGCCAGTGGTGCAAGGTCCTGGTAACACTGGGAGGGCGGGGTAGAAATTTAATAATAATAATAATAATAATAATAATAATAATAATAATAATAGATTCAGTTGCATCAGTACAATGTATATGAGGCTGTCCTTAAAGAATGTCTTGGAACTACAGTTGGTACAGAATGCTCGGTGTAGAATGTTGCCTGGAGTGGGTTGCCTTACCTGTGGCCTAAGGTAAGAGGCTGGCTGCTGCCTGAGGCAGGGAAACCTGCCACATTAGAAGCCCCACTGCTGCTGCACTTCAGCAGCCACAACACAGAAACCACATTCTGTGGAAACCACCATTGTAGGACTTTGCTGTTTTAGAAATCCATAAGCCCTTCAATGTGATTACTTTCTGTGTTCAAATAGCCATAAAATTTGGTGGATGTTTTTTCTTTATTGCTGTTTCAGTATCCAAAATTGAATGTTAATGCTGTATGTTCCATATGAAGCTATTTTTTTCTTTGAAAACTTACTGAAGTTTTTTAAATAAGAAATTTAAGGATTCCAAATTCCATAATTTACAGTGCTATTTAATATAGCTTTGCTAAAGCTTATTTTTTTTTCTCCTGTGGGACGTGTACCTTTGACACTAGTGGATGCCTTTCAGAGAAATTATTGATTTCTGGATATTCTCCTAGTAGTGTAATAGCCCTTGGCTACTTAAAAACTAAATCTAAACAAAGGATTTGGGGTATTGAAGTACAACATCATTTAAGTCTTTCCGCAAAGTAACTTTTTTTTCAGGGACAGTGTGGTGCCATTTGACTATATGGCTAATTTACTAATTTTCAAATGCATGGGACCTTTGCCCAGTTTAATGTTCTTCCCTCTGCACTTTTGGAAGGGAGATATCATGGTGAAAGTATCAGGAATGTACATGTCTTGCAGATGGGGAGGTTGAAACTGTTAGGTACATTTTACTACAACAGAAGAGGGCAAGATGGTTAGGGGGTTGGAGCACCTTCTCTATGATTAAAGGCTGAAGAGACTGAGATATTTCAGTTTAGAAAAGAGACAACTAAGGGGGAACATGATAGAACTTTATGAAATTATGCACAGGTTGGAGAGCATTGACAAAGAGAACTTTATATCCCTCTCCCAAAATACTAGAAACTGATGGGCAGTAGATTCAGGATGGACAAAAGGAAATGCTTCTTTACATAGAGTGATTAAAATGTGAAATTTGCTGCCAGAGGTTGTAGGGATGACTACAGATATGGACAGCTTTGAAAGGGGATTAGATTGATTCATGGATGGTAGATCTGTCAGTGGCTACTAGCATGGTGACTAAAGGGAACCTCCATATTCAGAGGCAGTCAACCTCTGAACTCCATTGCCAGGAGGCAACATCAGGCATTTAGTTATGCCAGCCACATGACCACAGAGGTGTCTTCAGACAGCACTGGCTCTTCAGCTTGGAAACAGAGATGAGCACCGCCTCCTAGAGTTGGATTTGACTAGTTTTAGAGCAAGGGAAACCTTTACCTTTTTATCATGTGTAAAGCCCTTCACGGCATTGGCTCCTCTTATTTGCAGGACCACCTCTCCCCCTGTGTTTGACCATCACAACTTTGCTCAAGTCAGCAGGGTCTTCTGAAGGCGCCAACCTGCAAATAAGCAAAATAAACAACTGCCTGTACACATGCTTTCTCCATTGTGGCTCCCACCTTGTGAAACAGTTTGCCTGAGAAGGTCAGGAAAACTCCCACTCAGTGAGAAAGGCAGACCATAACGTAAGATGTGTGTGATTTTAGCAAGGTGGCCGAGAACATGAGCCCTCCAAGGGAGGGTGGTTTATAAATTGAATAGCAGAAGAAGAACGTGAGCATAGTGCATTGTTGAATTCCCTTTCCTAAAGTAAATCAGTTCAGGGCCAAAACCGAGTAATCTCTCATTCATTTTTCCTTTCAGCCTCCTTATGAATTAATTCAGCATTATCATCCCCGTAGTGCAGGCAGAGAACTGAGAGAATACTGGGCTGTCACCATTATGTCTTGAGACAAGGTGCAGCAGGCTTTATAGCTGGTGTTTTTGTTTCAAATGGCTAGCAAAACTTTGCTGTCATTTGTTGCTCTTCTGAGGCACAGTATGTTCCTTAATACCCACCGACCCATATCTTAGCACAAGATGCAGGGTGTCTTTTTTCAATGAGACAGTATGTTTCTCGATGCCATCAGCTTTCCAGAAGTTTGTTAGGGTAGTGTGGGCTGCCCCAGTTCTCCAAAATTAAATTTATCCGTGCTGTTGAAGGTCTGATCTGTATTTGTGAACCCCTGTTTTGATGCCCAGTTTGAATCTTAGCATCTAAATTTGAGAGGTGCATTTTCAGCCAGTGTGCTATACTAATTATGCTGATGTTATGTTGCTATGCTTACAGGTGATCTGTAGGTGTTTTTATTTAAAAAGTTAGTTACAAACTAGTACATTTTTTAAGTTAAGCCAAAATTATTTTCAAAGATTAGATAATGGGTTAACTTTCTTGTCCAGATTTCATCTAGCTTTTGTAGATATACTTTGAGGATTCTTTTGCAAAGAACTTCTAATGTGCCTCTCTGACTGCACAATTGTTTCCTTGAATACATGAAAACTGTATAAATCATACTGTAATTTTCTAGTTATTTGATTAGTCTGGCCTTTTTATTTCAGAGACGACCACCAGATAATTCATTTTATGTAAGAACATGTAACAAGAATCCAAAGAAAACTAAATGGTGGTATCATGGTAAGTATTTACCTTAACATATGTCATCTACCACATAGAGAAATAAATTTCTTATATCCACCATACTTAAGTTTATAGCATCCCTCCAGTGCAAAAAAGTCTCTCTGCCAGTGGAAGGTTATGCATTTGAGCATAGGAGGAGTCAGTGATCATGATATATAAGGGTACCATATGTCACTTGGAATAAGTACTGTTTCCTGATAGGAAACCCCCAGTTTAGGTGGTTAGAGAAATTGAGAAATGCAATTGTTTTGTGCAAAGAACTGGCTTGAAAAGCAGAACTTTGAAGTCTCCATGTATGGATAAATTAATAGCATCAAAAAGAGTATATATATATTTATTTTATTTTATTAGATTTTTACCCCACCCTCCCAGCAAGGCCAGCTTAGGGTGGCTTACATAGCGATATAAAACAGTACAATATAATAATATAATATACCATATAAAATCCAATCAAACACAAGTTTAAAACCATAACTATACAGCTTATTAAAGTGCTAGCATTTGATTCCTCAGAGTACAGTCACCTTCTTAATCTCCTTCAGATGTCCCAGACACTTGAGTCAGGCTATACTTGGGGGGGACCCAGGGGGCTGGGGTCCCTCTCCGTAAACTGTCAGATATTAGTGGTGGCAGTGGTGGTGGCGGCTCCAAAAGCCTAGCGGAAGAGCTCCATTTTACAGGCCCTGCGGAACTGTAACAGGTCTCATAGGGCCCTGATCTCCTCCAGGAGCTCATTCCACCAGAATGGAGCAGCCACCGAAAAAGACCTCGCCCTTGTTGTCACTAGCCTGGCCTTCTTGATGTTCAGGAGGACCAGCCGATTCTGGGTCCCCGATCGCAGCGCTCTCTGGGGAACATACGGGGAAAGGCAGTCCCTCAAGTATGCAGGTCCCTGGCCATAAAGGGCTTTAAAGGTAATAACCAACACCTTGAACTGAATCCGGTATGCTATAGGCAGCCAGTGCAGTTCTTTTAGGGCAGGCTGGATGTGTTCCCGCACCAGACGACACAACAACAGCCTCGCAGCCACATTCTGCACTAGCTGCAGCTTCTGAATCTGGGACAAGGGCAGCCCCATGTAGAGGGCATTACAGTAATCCAATCCTGAGGTGACCATCGTGTGGATCACTGTTGCCAAGTCGTTGCGTTTGAGGAAGGGAACCAGCTGCCTAATCAGCCTGAGATGGTAAAAGGCCGACTTGGCAGTGGCTGCTACCTGGGCCTCCATTGTTACGGAGACATCTAGGAGCACTTTCAAACTCCTAACCTCTGGGACTGGCACCAGTGGCACCCCATCGAAGGCCGGGAGTGGGATCCCTACCCCCGGACCGCCCCGGTTCAGGCACAGGACCTCCATCTTCATCGGATTCAATTTCAGCTGACTCAGCCTAAGCCAACCAGCCACAGCTTGCAATGCCCAGTCAAGATCTTCTTAGGAGCAGAAAAATATTGAGCTCAAGAGAAACCTAAGCAGCAGCACTGGAACTAAGCTGCTGGAGCTTAAATAAAAACAGTGGTGGTTTAGAACTCAGAGTGGTTCATTTCCAAATATACAAACGTATTTCAGAACTGCTCATCTGCTTTCTGTTTCCATCTTCTCAATTTTCAGGTTCATAGATTCATTTCTGTTTCTCTGATGTAGAAGTATTTGAATCTGGAGTGATGGCTGTAATTCTGGATAATCAATTCAGATAGTCCGCAAAGCTATGCCTAAGCTTCCTTAACCATGGCTCAACATGATGTCTGAACTGAGCCACTGTTTCTTTTCTTTTTCCACCCTTTGGTGATACAGAGATACAGATGGGCTAGTCTTAGTGATCCTGGGACCTTGGGTAAAAGTCCCTAAATCACAGCCACTCCTTCACTGGGCCTGGGCACAAGCAAAGGGGCAGCACTTGCCCTTTGCAATGTGGGTGTGAGCTGCTGCTGGAAGCCAGCTGCCTGAGCCCCTCAAGGTTAAAACAGAAGAGAAGAGAACAATAGGAATTGCTTTGAGTCCCCGTTGGGAAGCAAGATGGGGTATAAATGAAGTAAGTAAATAAAACCATGGCATCTCAAATGAACCTCAGGTAGCAGGACTGGGGTAAAAACTGCTAATTGCAGGACTGGCCTTTTCTTTGCTTTTGTATGCCTAGAAACTCATTGATTCACCTACTTCTTATTTTTTAGATGCAAGGCCTAAAAGGACTGAGACTAACTTTGCAACTGCTAAAGTGATCTTGGGATCCCTATCACTGAGCAAAAGAGCCAGAGTTTCTGGAGTATAGGGGCATGGTTGGTTGAATAAAGGCTTAATATAGTAATCACACACACAAAAAACCTTTATTGGCATAAAAGCACAAAACATAATGGAAATATGGGAAAATACTAAGATGCAGCATTCACACTGGGCTATTAAAGCCTCATCTTCTGATTGCATAATATAAAAATTTTGCAACAGCCTCCATTATTTCACAATTAGAATTAAACAGAAGAAAGTGAACAATTGAGTCATCAGAGTGCCAGCTCTTACCCTCTAGAAATGGAGTAATAAAACGAGATCGGATATTCCTGTAGAGGGGGCAATGAAGTATGGCGTGTGTAATGGATTCTATATATTTTAGAGAGCAAGGACAAAGTCTGTCTACATATGGTATCTGGCGGTACCTCCCTAAAAGCACCTCTGATGGTAGAACATTAAAGTGTGCAAGCATGTATGCTCTGCGATGATGTGAGACTGTTAAACTTGACAGATACTTCGCAGTAGAGCCCATGTCAAAAGTCCCCAACCTGCTTGGGGAGCATCTGCTGGCTGCGCGTTCCCTAAATTCTTGCCTTTCAATGTCAAGAAATCTTTGTTTAATAATAGAATAGGCTTGTTTATCTGAAAAGGGGGCTAAATAATCCGGGGATATTCCCATTGTAGAGAGTCTCTCCTCTACATATCTAAATATAGTAATCCCTCATAATCTCAAAAAAATCAGGATTCCAGCAGGGTGTGAAAGGATGTATCAATCCTGTTAAGGCCACAAGGGCAAATTCTGTCAGTGTGGGGCCTATTCAAAAATCTCCCTTGCAAAACCATTGTAGATATACTGTTCAGCCTTGCAACAACAACAACAAAAAAACTGCAATAACGGGATGGTAAGATAGTACATATAGGGGGTACTGGCCTTTGTGAGATGTATGGTCTGATTCAGTATAAGGAAACTTCATAATAAAGAGTAGCATTGAAGATGTGCATTGTGAAGTGCCTTTTCATCCTGAGTAACTGAAAACCAGACACCATAATCTCAGGCTACAAATGAGATTTTCCAAGACAAACTGTATGACTGCAAGGCAGATGCCTCTCATTTTAGCAGTTAATTATTCAGTGATTCACTTATCACACTGCAGTGCTGGTAGTCCATACCTGCAGAAAATAGTAAAAGCTGGATCTATCAGAGATCCCGGCTGGGTCCCCCTGGGTTGTGTTCCTGGTTCCCCTGCTTAGAACCCCTGAACAACTTCCCAGACCTGTGGGTCTTTGAGGTTGGATGCACAGAAGAAAATCAGACCTTGTAAAAATGTATAAACATTTATTAAATTATTAAAAGAAAATTGCACAGTTGGATGCTGTAATTCCTTTTCACTGTAATTTAAGTCAGCTTGGTTGCAAAGTATTTCAGCTTTTTGCTCCGTTTGGCACTGAGGTTCCTTGCCAGTGATTTGGTTTAAAGCGGAAAGTATTTGGTCTAATAACAGTTCAAAAGCCTTGTTAATTGCCTGGGTCACTGATTCAGTCATCATGGCCTGGATCTCCTCCCAAGATATTTGAAGCTTCTCAGATTCTACTGAGCTCTCCTGAGGGTGCTGATCGCTCATTTCAGTACAATAACAAGTCTCAGTTAAGGTCTAGCAAAGTCCAGCATCTCTACAAGTTGCTTCTCAGCTGTCTCTTTCAAGCTACCTGCCTCTGCCAGACAGTACTCCCCTCAGCAGTCAACAGTTTCACACACAAGCTGAATGTTTCGCAGCTTTATGGTAAAGACTAAACAGAGTGCGCTTCTATTCTGTTCTCAGCAGTAAAGCATGACGTTGCAAAGAATTGTTGCAAGATGGTGAATTTCACTCTCTATATCTTTCTTTTTAAATAAATTTTTTATAGTTCTCTTGTAGAAGCACAAACAAAAGTCCCTCTTTGCCACAGAAAATGTTTATCTCAAGATTCTTTTCGTGACTCTTATCTCGTCTCAGCCGCTTCACTCAAAAAGGGGGGGTGGGAATTCCACCTCTCCTTTCTGTATCATTTTGAAGATTTAAAGAGGCTTATTCGGAGAAATCATCAGATTCTTCAATGTGCTATTACAGGTACTTACGGTGCATGTCTTCATCGGATGTTATGGATGAGGCTCAAAATAACTCTCTTAGTTAGGAGTGTTCACAGCTGGTGCAGGTTATGGCTGCCAAACCTGCTCTTCTTCGTTCCATGTGTCTGGGACAATCCAGGGCTGCCACCCACTTGTTGCTTGAACACATATTGACCCAATCAATGTGTGGATAGTTAAAATCACCTATTATGACACAGTTATTTCGTCTAGCCGCTATCTTTAATTCATTCATCATTTTATAAACCTCCTCTATCTTTTGATCTGGTGGGCGATAACAAACTTTCAGTGTTAAGCTTTCTTTTGGGCCCACTATTTCAACCCATAGCATTTCCAGAAGCGAATCCAGTTCTCTTACCCTCTCAATCTTACTGGACTGTATACCCTCTCTGACATACAGAGCCACCCCACCTCCTATCCTTCTGATATAATTTATAACCAGGAATCACCGTATCCCACTGATTTTCCTCATCCCACCAAGTTTCTGAAATACCCACAATGTCTATTTTTCCCCCCAACACCAAGCACTTCAACTCCCCGATTTTACCTCGGACACTTCTAGCATTTGTACAGAAACAGCTGTAATTTCCCATACAAGTTAACCTTCTTCTTGCTATCTCCAGACCTTGTCAGGCAGTCCATGTCACTAGCCATGGTCTCAGTGGACAATTATAATCCACCTTGTTGATGCTTTTTTTAAATAAATCCTATTTCCTTCAAGTATACCAGCACAGCAAATAATCCTTCCTCAGACCACATAGACCTTCACGAATGCCTAGACCCATGGTACACCTACCCAGTGATAGAAATATATATTATAGTAAGAGGTTGGAAAGCCTTAAAATTCCTGGTGGCAACTGGATACCCAAAGAAAAATAAACTAAAAGGGACACTTTAAAGTAAAACCAGACTTCCCTAGTAAAGGGGTCATCACACCCACAATGTCTATTTCCCCCCTCAACACCAAGCATTCCAATTCCCCGATTTTACCTTGGACACTTCTAGCATTTGTGTATAAACACCTATAGTTTCCCATGCATGTTAAGCCCACAACTTTCCTCTTGCTGTCTCGTGACCTTGCCAGGCAGTCCATATCATTAGCCATAGTCTCAGTGGACAATTCTAATCCATTTCCTTGTAGAAAAGTAACAGCTACCCCTTCATCTCTTTGAGATGAGCCATCCCGAACCAGAGACTTTTCATCTCCTGTCGGCTTTCCCCCAATATTCAGTTTAAAAACTGCTCTGTCACCTTTTTGATTTTAAGTGCCAGCAGCCTGGTTCCTTCTCGGGACAAGTGGAGACTGTCTCTTTTGTACAGCTCCCTCTTGTTCCAAAAAGCATCCCAGTGCCTAACAAAACTTGAACCCTTCCCCCCTACATCATCGTCTCACCCACACATGTATTCTGTTTTTACACTCATTTCCACCATCTATTCTGTTTTTACACTCATTTAATATATTAAGGGTTTTAGGAAGAAGACAAGCATTTCTGTGAACATACTCAGTTTATCTGCAGAGCTTGCCATCTTTAGCAGACACTTGTCTTCCTTCTACTCTTAAAGAGAGACGAGTTCTTTACATGATTCTGGAGGCAGCACAGCTTTCTTTCCTACAGGGCAGGCAAAAAAGGAGACTCCTGTAGCACTGCTCAGTGGAGAAACAGTGCTCTTCTCACCTTGCCTCCTGTGAATGTGCAGATGGTATGGGAAGATGAATGGCTATGGATAGTGGAGCCTTAAGCAGGGTAAGAGTTGGACATCCCCCCACCAACTTACTTACAAGGCTCTGTGAGCATGAATTACAATTTAAAAATACTGCTGTTGGGCTGCCGCAAGTGGTGCGGCTGGTGGAGAGGGAGGAGAGAGAAACTTGAGGCAAATGCCAGGGATACTACCTGGAGACTTAAGCTGTGTGCAAGAGAAAGAGAACAAGGATCACAACAATGACTTCATCTGCTGCTGGAAGGAGTGAGAAGGTGCAGTACCAAGTCCAAGCACATACCACATGTGCTGCCATGGAGGAAGATATACACAGCCACACTGCTTCAGCCTAGCCCACAAAAGGTAGTTGGCAGCACAGGCACCACAGCTTCCATTCCTCAGTTGTGCAGCACACCAGCCATGCACACACCATCTCCGTTCCCTGGCTGCTGCAGCCCATGTCTCTTCAGCTGGTTGGGCTGAGCTAGCAGGATAGGAAGTGCTGCAAGTCTGCAGCCAGCAGCACCCAAGTCAGGCAAAAGCTTGGTCTGGGTTCATCTGACCAGATCATCGTTTGCACAATGGTACCATGCAGCTGCCGCCTGTACTTTGGCCCAGATGCCTGGCTGCGTAGGTACCCTAGTGGCTAACAGAGCAGTTGGAACAGCATTGCTGTGGCAGGCAGGTATGACTCAGCTGGCAACAGGGTCACCTCCCTCAAACTGGAAACCTGGGGCACCTGCTCCATGGTTAAGACTGCTCCTGGATACAGAGAGAAATCAGGAAGGCAGTTAATTAAAATTGCTGTGATAGGTAACTACCTTCATATTAACTGGATACATATAAATTCATACCATCATAAGAGAACAATGTCTAGATGTAAATGTTTAACATATAAATGAATATAAAAATGTATAGCATATGTTTGAATAGGTGCAAATGTGGAAAGTGGTAGATTTCTAAAACTCCAAAATAGCCACTGAAAGACTTATTCTCCATGAATCTGTCCTGTGATTTGTTCTGGCTTTCATTCCAGCAAAATGGAATGTTTGTTTTCTTTAAGCAGTTGTCACCCATGCCACATGGCATGGTGGGAATGCTGCTATTTGAGGAAAAACAAGTCTCAGTTTTCCTGAGATTCATAGGTCTTTGGGTTGAAGGGCTTGAGTCTTAACCTACCTGTGAATATAATTTTAGAGCTGCAGTTTACTTGATTAGAGCTTCTTGATTTCAGTTTCTTTGAACAAAACAGGACAGTGGCTCAAGATTAGTCTTCATTAGAATTTCCTTTTTTTCCTGAATGTTTATTGAAGAAATAAGTCCAATGTATTTCTTATCACGTGTTGTTACAATGTATGTCTTTATTAAAAGATGTGGCTGTTGGATGTATATTCATATATACTACCTTATTTTATGTTCTTTTAAAGATGACACTTGTTGATGCCACCATTTTGAGAATCGCCTCACAGAAGATAGTCCTACTGAGAAAATGAGCACTTTGATCATTCAGTCTTTGAACTTTAACCTCTGACTGGAAGTGACAATAGGCAATGAAGACTACTTCCTCTGACTGCATTTTTACTAGTGTGCATTCTGGGCGCATGTTGATCGCTGGTTCAATCCATGCTACTGACATGCTTTTCTTAGTCGTACAGTATAAATGCAGGTGTTGGGAAATATCAGAATTCCATTTTTTAAAATAAACTTTGGGAAGAATTTTAGGTCTTCATGTATTGTGCAATAATATGATTCTTGACGGTGTTGGTATATCCATTGCCGGCAAAAGATTGTATCAGGAAACTTATACCCCTGCCACAAGAAAAGGTAGATGCATGATAGGGCCTATGAAAAGATTTAAGTATATTGGGATTATAAGTAACCTATCATTTTGAAAGCCACCTAATTGTTTAGATTTGGATTCTATGCACTGTGATCATAAGACTAGCAGCGTGAATTAAAACATGCTTAGCTGAAGACTAATAAGATCATTGCATATTTATTGAACTGTCAATATTTTGACATGGAAAACTTTCAAGTTATATCAGCAGAGAGGTACGTACTATGATATACCTGTGGTTGAAGTAGAAACCTTTTGTTTGTATACTATATTTCTGAAGCAAAGGTATGAGTACAATAAGGTAGGAATGATTTAATCAAGGCAAACTTTGTTCTGGAAACGGGAACAAATGGCAGTGATAGAACTGAATTTGCTGCAGTCCTTGAATGGGCTTGTTAATATGTACACTAGAGCTGTTTTCCAAGTAGATTGCACACTGTTACTTCCCAGTAGCCTTCAGCATGAGCCCTGTTGCCTACACAATATTTCATTTATTTATATGTTTGGATTTTTTTTGTTTTGAGTTCATGATTACTTTTCTGTTGTATGTCATGTTTGAATGTTACAAAACAATATTTTCACTGAAAAGCTGTCAGAAGATATTTTCTTGTAAACTATTTCTTTATCTTGTAAACGTTATCTTGTCTTTTAATCCTGTATTATAAAGGAAAAAAATACATTTTGGACAGAGATGAACTGTTTTGACAAAAAGGTGTGGATCTTTTTATTTTAAGTTTAGACAAAAATATATTTTTCTTACCTTGCTTGTCCCATACAGCCATAGCAATTTTCCAGGTTTTTTCTTCAAAGATCTGACCACAACTAGATTTACCTTTTTTATATAGAAAAACAGTTGTTAAATAATAGTGAATTGTTCTTCACTTCTGTAATTTTATGATACTACATCTAGGCTGTCTTTTTAGGAAGCACTGATGTCTTTTATAAACTTACTACCTTTACACATATGCAAACTTTCTATTTCAGTGCTCTTTTTAATGTTGCCTTACTGTTGCACTAAACAAAAAAAAATCAAACCTAGTAGTTAATAAATGAATGTCTGAACTGAATATAACTTACTTGATTTTTAAAGTAAGAACCAGATCAGCAAAGTTTAAAAAAGCCTACCAGAGTTGGCTGAAGATAATTCTAGTGGTTTTTTAAACTGCTGTATATAAGTTGCAAATTTTATAGATATGTACATACTACTATACTTTGCAAATATCTAAAACATACAAAATAAGCTCAGGGGTGGGTAGAAATCAAATGGGGTTATAATGGTGTTCATTGGTGGCACTGAATTACAAGCTATCAATGTGGTGGGTGGTGTTTTAAACAAGAAACTGTTACTTTTTCTATTTTGAGGAAATCTTTATTGGCCTCTTAAAAGTTTGACAGAAGCTGTGGAAATAAACTTGTGTACAGATGTTTGCAATCTTCCTTTACAAAATGAAAAATATCACCTTTGGATTTCTGTTAAGCCAAAAATATTATTCAGGAATTAGGATATGTATTCGGTATTATAGTTTCTTCTATAATATTTTCATTTGTAAATTAAACTATAGCAATTGACTAAAAGATATTCACAAATTAATAGTATGCATGAGCAGTAACTACTGAATATTTCATCAATATCTTCATATCTGCAAAAGTTTTCACTTGATGTATTTGTTGGAAAGCTATGTATATTGTTCATACTGCAGAATTGCATAATCATGTCAACTTGTTCTCCTGTCCACAGTGTTGGAAGACTTTAATGCACCTGAAAGAATGGATTCACTGTGCATTTAAAAGATTAATGTAATTATTCCATACTGTGGATTATAATGTTTTTTAAAGATTCTTTGTGTACATTCTCAAAATCCATGTGTTATTGTTGCACCTATTTTGATTCACTTATATCAAAACCACAGTATGGATTAAATAGAAATTACTAAGCAAGCATTGAAGTATCTGGGTTTCTTTTTGCTACTACTGTTTTGTTTTGAAATGTGTTAAATGCTGTTATCTAAAAATACTGCATCTTTTGCACTGAAGCAGGAGTATAGGCTAGAATGAACCTTAAACAGAATATCCTGGTGTTCACACTGCATATTAACTGTGTAGTTCTTGCTCCTTGGTAGATGCGTCTTCTTGAAAATATATATATTTTTAAGAATATACATTCAAATGTCTTTAATAGAATTGCATGTGAGGTCTCAGTAGGCTACGGACACACGTAATGATACGTCATTAGCCACATACTTGGAATATGTGTGTGTTACCACAATAGCTGTGTGAGGTAAGTTCATAAGCAAACTGCTGCTGAAAACAGAAAATATATGAATCCAATTTAATTGATCTTGTACTGGCTTGTTATTATGCAGTATGCTGTATGGGGGTTACTTATTGTAAGCAGTAGTCAGCAGGGAAACTCTTATGAAGACAGACGTTTGTTCTAAAACCTTTTATTTCTGTTAATTTGGAAATTTACTATAAAATATTTTGCTGGAATTTTTTTAAAAACTCTATAAATACGGAAGAAATAAGAATCCATTTGGCTGTCTGTGATACTTAATTCCGTCATTAAATTTCACTGTAGGTCTCTTCTTTCTTAGAAAGATAAAAGTTATACTTCCTGCAAGCAAAAAAGTTTGGAACTAGTTTACCAAGATGAACTTGACATTGTTATGTATGTCTCTTCTGGTGAGGTATTCATATTTCTCAATAAAGTATTCCTTTCCAACAGCACCTCTTTTGCCTTGGTGCAAATGACATGAATCCTATTTCGATATTATTTACTTGAGTCTTATTAAGATGTTTTCAAGACCTGGTTCAGGACAACAGAAGCCTTTGGATGCTCCAATTGCTTGTCTTGCATGAGTGCAGAGAATCAGTAATATTAAAATGGGCTGGTTTGAAGTAGTGATCCCCAAAGTACTGCCATTCCATGTGTTTTCTAGTATCCCACTATCTTCTCCCCTAAAACAAACATTATTGCTTTCTTCTACCTCATTGGTACAGGAGGTGTTTCAGAAGATCTGAAGAGGCATCACCTTCGTGTCAACAGGGAGCTGCCTGTTCGGAAGCATTACCTTTATTGTAGAAAGATGCTCGGGCTTGGAACTTTCCAATACTTTTGTTATGAACCCTGGCCCAGATGGTAACCACTTCAATACCACTCAGTGTTCTCAAAATTCCAGAAGCACCTACAAACTCAGCAAAGTTGGGAACCCCTTTTCTGGATGGTGGAAAGGCTGCATTAAACAAGAAAGCTTTCCTACTGAAGCCTGTACTTCAAGAAAACTGTTTGTAGTGTATTTCCGCCTAAGGCTTTGCATCCTTTGGTCTTATAATGCATTGAGGGCATTGGCCATCAAATGAGGGCTACAAATCTTCTGAGAAATACTTTTCATGTCTCACTCAAAATGAAATGGCACTTACAAGTATTACAGTGTCTCTACCTTTTCCATCCATGCTTCTCTGCTACATCGTTGAAGTATTGATAGAAAGCCAAGAAAGGTGTCATCCGATCTAGAAAAGTACACAATAAGGGTGTTGTCTGTAGTATAGATGGATGGATTCCCATTCTTATTTCCATTATCAGAACTGAGTCAGCATAGGAATAATTTGAAGGCCCTCTCTGAGCAAACCTTATACATGTTTGTGATTTTTTTTCTGCACGTGCACATCTCTGTCCAAGGAAAATTGTTGGACACAATGTATCTGGTATTTCCCAAAAATAAGAATTTGCTGTAGTGCTGACTGGGGAGCAGTGGTATGCTTCATCTAATCAAACTTTACTGTTCTCCAAAATCATCCCTGATTAGTGGGGGAAGAACTGTGTTGAGCTTGTTGAAGTTAGAACCATTCCATTGTTTTATAATTTGCAAAACTGATTACAAGAATAAATTGATCCCTTTGCTGTCTTTTCTCCATTTGTGGCTCTTTCACTTCAGAGAACCCCAGACTTCATGTTATGGGGGACTATGGGTATTCACTGTATTGCATTATTTCCCATAATAGGTTGTTTCACTTACCTGTGATGGCAGCTAAATAGATGGAACAGAGATGAGGAACGACAGTATTGTTGGTTCAGTTCAGTTTGTTTCTAGCCATGGGTGATGACAAATGAAAGTTATAGGACTAAAGAAGAGAATAACATAATGGAGCTGTTTTCTAGGGCCACCCATGTGTGCCATTGGGTTTAGTATCTTCAAAAGCAGAATAAAATTCTTTTTCAGTAAGAGAACTCTTCCCAGTCAACTTTACAGTTATATAATCTGAAACAGTATGAAAGTGGGTACTTTAGCAGAAAGCAACCCAAACCAATCCTGCAGTTGAGTTGATTCCTCAAAGAGAATGCTGGTGGGGGGAAAAAAGCCCTGGAGTTTAATAGTGCCTCCCTTTGTAACACTTATAGCATGAAAGATAAATTTAGGATCTTGGTCTTATGGGAGTAGCAAAGAAAAAAAATGTGGTAAGGCAGCTGCTTTATTACACTCTTCCATTTATAGAAGGTTGGGTGTTACCTAGTCATTCATAACCATGAGAAAGTAGCTTCACTGTGACATTAGAGATGACCTACAATACAATGACATCTCTTGTACCTAACAGACTCCTTTTCCTACAACATAAGGTAGATTTCATTATAGGTACAGTACCTCCTCTAGTCTCTAAATGAAACACTGCCTGAGATCATGACAAGTGTAAATTGTTTCTGGGTTGTACCCTAGCACTACTATCTATAGTTAAGCAGAATAATTTCTGTCACCTCCCAGAGCTATCAGCCACATTATTGGTGAATACCTGCCTCCGAAGGCAGCAAAGGTAATGCATTCCTCTGGCAACAATGTATTGTTGCATCACATTTGATTTTCATTGGTCCATAGAAAATTGATCCTTTCTCCCATCGATCAACATCAGGCTGATATCTCTGTATAACTAAGACGACTGTCCATTGCTGTATTATGTTCTACAGTATCGTCTGAGTCAAGTGTACAAAAAGCAATTTATGATCTGTTAAACCTAATACTGTTTTATACTTTTCAGCATAAGTGGATTTTTAAAATCTTATTTCAGCTACGTAATCTGCAACCACTGAAGAATATGTTTAAAAATAGATCAAGATGGGTAGCCATGTTACTCTGTCTGTGGCAGTAGAAAAAAGTAAGAGTCCAGGAGCACCTTAAAGACTAACAATATTTGTGGTACGGTATGAGCTTTTGTGAGTCACTGCTCACCTCAGATATCTGAAGAAGTGAGTAGTGACTCACGAAAGCTCATACCGTGACCGAGACCTGGGTGAGAGAAGGGGAGACCCTGAATCTCACCCAGTTAGCCCATCCAGGCTACTCGGTCCTTCACCAATCGCGGAAGAGGGGACGGGGGGGAGGAGTTGCTATTCTCATTCAGGAGGTTTACTCCTTCAGGACACTCCCGTCTGTAGAGATCGCGGGCTTAGAGTGTGTTGGCTTGCTGCTGGGGGCTGAGGAGAGTCTGGCGATTTGGCTGGTGTACCGACCGCCTAATGCACCGGCCAATAGTCTGCCGTCCCTGCTGGAGGCCGTATCAGGCTGGGCGTTGGATCACCCTCGACTTATTGTCTTGGGTGATTTCAACGTCCATGCTGAGGATGGGGCCTCCAGCCGGGCTACGGACCTAGTGGCGTCCATGGCGGCACTGGGGCTCTCTCAGTGTGTGTCGGCCCCTACGCATCAGGCTGGTCACATGCTCGATCTGATCTTTGCGGTTGGAGTGGAGGTGGGCCGGATCACTGCTGAGGCAGTGCCATGGTCGGACCACCTGGCCCTGAAGTAATTGAACCACTGCTATAGAGCTACAAATGTTACCAGAATGGCCTATAGTAATGACGATCAAAGTTGGAAATCTCATTACATCTTTAGCTTCCAATAAATCTCCTGGGAAAGATCAGATCCCTACAGATCTGATAAAAACATTTTCCAGATGGTGGTCTCCAATTCTAGCCAAATTATTTTCCCTGTTTAACAGCACAGGGGTTTTCCCAGTGGGTTGGAAAACTAGTATGGTGGTCCCTATTCATAAGAAAGGAGATAAATTGGACCCAAACAATGATCACCCTATAAGCCTCTTTGATACAACATCCAAACTTTACATCAAATACCTTCTCCAAAAATTGGAGGACTGGGTTATAATAAGGCTGCTAAGAGAGATTTCTATGCGGCTGAGATTGCGTCTGCGAGCTTGCGCCCGGCCCAATTATTTCGTATAATTCGGAATCTGACAACTTTGCCTCAGGGCGAACAAAAGGTTAGGGAATTGGATCTTGGCTGTGAGGCTTTTGCGAGCTTTTTCGCAGATAAGGTCTTGGGGCTCCGCCGCGACCTCCCCGCCACAATTGAGACAGTGAATGAACTTGAGGCCCCTTGCATGTCTTCGGGGCCGGGTTTAGAGTGTTTCAATCTGCTCAGCCTGGACGAAGTGGACAGATTGCTTGTTTCTGTGCGTCCCACTACATGCATCCTTGATCCGTGCCCCTCATGGCTCATTAAAGCAAGCCCTGGGGGGTTGCGAGGTGCTGTTCGGGATATTATCAACACGTCCCTCTCTGAGGGGCGTTTCCCGACTGCGCTCAAGGAGGCGATGGTCCGCTCTTAAAAAAACCATCTCTGGACCCGGCCGAATTGGCCAACTATCGGCCAATTTAGTATAATTCGGAATCTGACAACGGTCTGGGTCCAACTTGCCCTATTTGGGCAAACTTATAGAGAGGGCGGTGGCGTTACAGTTACAGTGCTTTCTGGAGGCTGCTTCAGTCTTAGATCCCTTCCAGTCCAGTTTCCGCCCGGGTCATGGGACCGAGAGGGCTTTGGTCGCCCTGACTGACGATCTCCGGAGACATCTGGATCGAGGCGGTGTGGCGGCGCTGGTGTTGTTGGACTTGTCGGCAGCGTTCGGCACTGTCGACTACCAGTTGCTGACCCATCGCCTCGCCGACGTAGGGATTCAGGGACTTGCCCTTCAATGGTTTGCCTCTTTCCTGCAAGGTCGGGGACAAAGGGTGGTTCTTGGGGATCAGCGTTCCCAAAGGTATCCCCTTGAGTGTGGGGTACCCCAGGGAGCAGTGCTGTCCCTGATGCTATTTAATATCTATATGCGCCCCCTTGCCCAGATTATCTGGAGTTGTGGGCTGGGATGTCATCAGTATGCGGATGACACCCAGCTCTATCTGATGTTGGGTGGCCGGTCGGACTCGGGTCCCGATGACCTGCATCGGGCACTTGAAGCTGTGGCTGGTTGGCTCCGGCTGAGCCGATTGAGACTAAACCAGACGAAGACGGAGGTCCTGGGCCTGAGTCGGGCCGGGACAGGATTGGGGCTCCCTCTCCCGGCCCTTGATGGGGTACCTTTGGTGCCAGCGTCTGGGGTGCGGAGTTTGGGAGTGCACCTGGACTCCGCTCTAACAATGGAGACCCAGGTGGCAGCCACTGTCAAGTCCGCCTTTTTCCATCTGCGTCGGGCTTGGCAGTTGGCCCCCTACCTGAACCGGGAGGACCTGGCCACAGTGATCCATGCGACGGTCACCTCGAGAT
>NW_015169188.1:633201-664793 GCF_001447785.1 Gekko japonicus | reverse complement strand
ATCCGGAGGCTGCAACTGGTGCAGAATGCTGCGGCCAGGCTGTTAATGGGTCTCTCTAGAAGGGACCATATACAGCCTGTGCTGAAAGCGCTGCACTGGTTGCCAATAGCGTACCGGATTCGCTTCAAAGTGCTGGTATTTACCTATAAAGCCCTATATGGCCTGGGTCCAACCTACCTGAGGGACCGCCTTTCCCCGTATGTTCCCCCAAGAGCACTACGGTCTGGGGCCCAAAACTTGTTATCTATTCCGGGCCCCAGGGATGTGAAATTGACGGAGCTCTTCCACCAGGCTTTTGAGTAGGGGCCGCTGCCCCCCCCATTATGCTACCATCTGGGGGGGGGCTGGTGGAGGCCTTGAAAAGAGCCCGGGAAGATCTTTTGGAACATCTGAATAAATAGCGACACTATAGACTGTCTCCTACTATCCCGCCATCTTTTGGGGGGTTGGGAGTCCTGGTTTCACCGAGCACTTCCATGTGATTGAGGATGGGTTTTTAAATTGTATAATATGCTTTTAAAATGTATATATTTTGGTAATTTTGTATTGTTGTTTTATGTTGCAAGTTTTATCTTGCCTGTAAGCCGCCCTGAGCCCTACAGGGGAGGGCGGAGTATAAATTTAAATAATAAATAAATAAATAAATACCCTATCACAAATTTTGTTCGTCTTTAAGGTGCTACAGGACTCTGTTTAAAAATGTTCCACAAAGTTTCCATGTTCTGCAGGGTACAAATTCTGGTCCACACAAATTAAATTTAAAAATCTAAGGTGCAAGAATTTTCCTGTAGTGCTGCACTACTGCAAAAGTGCCACTTCCTTGTCTGTTTTGCCTCACTGAATTCTTTGATCTGATCGTGATAACTTCATGTAGGGGAAGAAGAAGAAGAAGAAGAGATTGGATTTATACCCCGCCCTTCACTACCGAAAGGTGTCTCAGAGTGGCTTACAAACTCCTTTCCCTTCCCCTCCCCACAACAGACACCCTGTGAGGTTGGTGGGGCTGAGAGAGCTCTGACAGAAACTGCTCTTTTCCAAGGACAGCTCTTATCAGAACTACGGCTTGCCCAAGGTCATCTAGCCAGGTGCAAGTGGAGGAGTGGGGAATCAAACCCGGTTCTCCCAGATTAGAGTCCGCGCACTTAACCACAACACCAAACTGGGAGAGGACAGCTGAATGCCCTATCATAGCCCTCAAGTCCAAGATATTAGAACCTATAACTTTTGATGTGATTGGATAAGCTAAACTTGCCAGCCTATGGGAAGAAGTGGGCACACTGATAGCCCATCTCCATCATTTCTGAGCAATCAAGGTTTGCTAAATACATTATACAAAGGATAATCAGACCATTTTTAGACAAGTGAAAGCAAGGGAATTGCAGGGCAAAAATTAGAAAAACTGCAACCTGTTGTGTACCATACCAGTATCGTTTTTGCTGGTCATTAGACCAAGAAATAAAGGTATAATTTCCTCCATTGGTCTATGATTCTGCATTTGAAAAAATTTATGAGACCCACATTTTCAGCATCAGCTTATTAAAATACACATTTGTAAATGTTGCTTCTTGAATATATATCTACACAATCTAGCTAGCTTTTTCATATTTGGTACCATTATAACCATGAGAGAAAGTTAACAAAAGATATCTAATGTGACCCATTTTAAGATGACATTGTCCTGTCTTAAAGATCTGAAAAGGCCCCCTTTGCCATGCTGTAGTGGATCACACCATGGAAATCTTGATTATTGAACTTTATTTTGCTGTATCGTATCCTCATGGTTTGTCTTAGGTTTTAATTTATAATAATGTGGATTTGAAATTGTAATATGCTGAATTATTGTGTTTTGATTGTTGTAAGCTGCCCTGAGCCGTGTTTGGCAGGGAATGGAGTGGGATAGAATTTTATTTATTTAGATTCACTAGGCTGCCCTTCCCTATAAGTGGGGCTCAGGGCGGCTTACAACAGAATAGCATACAATAAATAATTTAAATTAAAACCAACATTAAAACTACCAAAAAAAGATCAAATAAAACAGTATACAGTCCAAGATGGCGGTGGGAAATTCAGCTCTCCAGCAGGGTTCCCTCTAAGCTGAGTCAGTGTGAGCTAGCTCACAGTTTTTTAGCCTCTGGCTCACACATTTTTGTCTCAGCTCAGGAAGGAGGGCTCCAGAGCAAACTAATTAATGCAGCAGCCAAATTATTTGCTCACTACTTTAATGCCAGTAGCTCACAAAGTAGAATTTTTGCTCACAAGACTCCACAGCTTAGAGGGAACACTGCTCTCCAGCCTCCTTAGGGTAAGAGGTTGTGAGGGAGAGGGAGAGTATATGAAAGTGCCAGATGTCATACTGTCCCCATTGCTGTCCTCAACTGAATGCCTGGCGGAACAGCTCTGCCTTACATGCCCTGTGGAATGGTAGTAATTCCTGCAGGGCACGGATGTTTTCTGGCAGAGAGTTCCACCAGGCAGGGGCCAGGGCTGAAAAAGCCCTGGTCCTGGTTGAGGACAGCCGGATCTCTCTCTGGCTGGGGACCACCAGGAGATTCTTATTCCTTGAGCGCAACACTCTTCCAGGAGCATACTGAGAGAGGCAGCCCCGAAGGTATGTAGGTCCTTGACTGCTAAGGGCCTTGAAGGTCAAGACCAAAACCTTGAACCTGATACAGTGCTCCACTGGAAGCCAGTGCAGTTCATGCAGCACAAGTTGGATGTATGCTGTCTGAGGGGTCCCGGTAAGGACCTGCATGGCTGCGTTCTGGACCAGCTGGAGCTTTTGAGTCAGGCGCAAAGATAGGCCCATGTACAGCAAATTATAGTAGTCTATCCTGGAGGAGACAGTTGCATGGATTACTGTGGCTAGGTCGGGGCAAGAGAGGTAGAAAGCCAGTTGCCTAAATTGGCACAGTTGGAAAAATGCCGGCTTGGCAACCTTTGCAACCTGGGCCTTCATAGACAAGGAGGGATCCAATGTTATACCCAGGCTCTTGACAGTCTGTGCTGGTGACAGAGGCACACCCTCAAGAGGGAATTGGCAACCTAACTAAGGCTCCCCCCCCCCCAAGCCACAGAACCTCCATCTTACCTGGATTCAGTTTCAGCCAACTCTGCTTTAACCATATTACCACAGCATCCAAACCCTCGCCCAAATTCCTGGGGACTGTATCCGGCTGCCAGCCCATCAACAGAAATAGCTAGGTGTCATCGGCATATTGATGTCACCCCAGCTGGGTGAGGGGGAGAGAAGTGCCCCCTAAGGAACCCTGAATTCCAGTGGGTACCTTGGGGAGTTTAAACAAAAATGAAGGGAATGTGAGGGTCATAACTCATTCCTTTGAGCCTTTCTGTCTGATGACTTTTTTTCTCCATAAAAAGCTTAGGAAAGCAAGTGGCGAATCAGAAGGATATAGCAGGGAAAGGGAAGTCCTTTTGCACTCTGATTCCAATCCCTTCTTCTATCAACTATTGGTGGGAGAGAGAACTATGGGGAGGACGCAACTAGATTAGCTTTGGAGATGGGGGAGTTTATTAGTATATTTCTTTTCAATTTGTTTCTTTTCAAGCAAAGATTTTTATATTAGGTTTTATCAGGCCTGTAGCTACAGTGGGGCCTCCCAGGGCCTGCTCCCCCCCATGACTTACTGCCAAGCCCCCCCCCAACTTCCCATCCACCACAAGCTCCCCAACTTCCAACTTTTAATTTTATTTATGGTGCTCCCTTGGGGGTGTGTGTGTCTGTGCAGGGTGCCCCCTGACTTATTTAAAGGCCCCCTGAATTAAAAAATCTTGGTTATGGGCCTGGGTTTTATGGCTTTAAATACATGACATATATTGACTGCATTGTAAACTCCCAAGTCCCACTGTGTACCGTGGAGCACCATGCATAGGACTATAACATAGGTCCTCTGATTTAGGACTCAGAGTTGGTGCCTTGTGATTCCCCCCCCCCCTCTAATCTTGTTTCAAGAATGGACTCCTGTGAGCAAAAAAATCTACTTTGTGAGCTATTGGCATTAAAATTATGAGCGAGCGATTTGGCGACTGCATAAATTAGTTTGCTCTACAGCCATCCTTCCTGAGCCAAGACAAAAATGTGTGATCCTACTTAGTTTGTTGTACTAGCTATTTTATTTTGCAGTGCAATTCTAAGCAGGTCTACTTTGAATCCTACTCAGGTATATTTAACGTGGTTTATTCCCAGGAAGGTGACACTGATAGTCGCAGTAATGTTTGCATTTTCTTCTTATCATTAAGTTTTTTGGTTAAACAACAAAACTGTAGACTGCATGAACCTTAGGATAAAATTTGTCACTTGCTTCAAAGGTTAACTTCCATGGATTAGAGCCTGCCTCTTGGTTGCATGCATGTAGCCAGTCCTTACTAGGCAAAAATAAATGCAAAACTGAAAATAAAAAAAATTGTGAAAAGGCTCAGCAGGATCAGAGGACCAAGAAATGTCATGGGGGGGGGGAGAGGATAAACACATTACTGACTAAAGTAGGGTTACCAGATGCCCTCTTTTTAGAAGATATGTCCTCTTTTTTTGGTATCCATCCTCTTCTGGGCTCTTTTTAAAACACTGAGGAAAATGTTCTCTTTTGGGGTTGGAAGGTCAGGAATATTTCTAGTTAGTAGCAATTTGTTGTCGAAGGCTTTCAAGGCTGGAGTTCATTAGTTGCTGTAGATTTTCCGGGATGTGTGGCCGTGGTCTTGGCATTATAGAACCTGACGTTTCGCCAGTAACTGTGACTGGCATCCTCAGAGGTATAAACACAGAAAGTTGGAATACTCTCTATGTCAAGGTGAGAAGAAAATGGTAGGCAGTAAATTTATATCTACTCCAGAAGGTGGGTAGGGCTGAGTCATCCCCAGGCTATGGACATGCTAATGGAGGAGCCTTCCTGAGGAGGTTCTTTTGTTTCCTGAGGATCTTTGCGTCCAACCCCACGCCTGTGTCTCGGCCGGGCTCTCGCTAATTCATGGGTCCGGCTCCGCTCTCTTGCTGTGCGAAAAGCAGTCCCGTTGCAGCCGGAGCTCCCGCTAGGGGGCGTGGGGTATTCTGCATCGCCCGGGAGGCGCAAGGGAAGGGGATGCGGACGGGGCCATTTGTGCTGGCAGAAGAGGGGGGAGTGATGGAGCGCGTTCCGCGCGGGGAGGCCTCTGGCGGGGCGGCCGTATAGCGGGATGGGCCGGGGAGGCCTAGGCTGCGGCTCTGGGGCGGCGCCCGAGTAGCGGGCCGCGGCGACTACGGGCCTGTGTTCGTGGCCGGCCAGCGGGGGTTGATGAAGTGGTTGGTTGTGGCCGCCGGGGGCCGAGGCGCGGCGGGGTCAGTTCTCTTTAGTGTTTGCCGATGTTGGAGGCGTCACCAAAGTGTCTCTGGGAACCAGGTAACCGAGGCCGTGGAGGGTGCCCGGAGGGGCCCCGCTGGGACACCGGGAGGGACCGGGTGAGACCACGGGCTACAAGCGCTGCGGCGCCCGGGCGAAGGAGGTGGGCAGGAGGAGGAGATGCGGGTGCCGCCGTGGCTGCCAGCAGGCGAGAGAGAGAGAGAGACGCCGCCTCCCTCACCTTCCGCCTCTGTCCCGGTGGCAGCTGCCGGTGGGGTGGCAGGGGACTGGCGGGGGGGGGGGGAATGGAAGCGCCGTCGGCGGAGGCCTGGCAGAAGGAGAGCGACTTGCTGCGCCTCAGCCTCTCTCTCCCGGCTGCCTGCCCCAGGAAACGCCCCCCCCCCGCCAGGAGGGGGAGGGGGCTGTCGTCTCGCTCACGATACAGGTCGGCTACCTTTTGGGCAGGGGGCAGCAGGCACACAGGTGAGATCGAGCTCTGCCTTGCGGGATGCACGCCTCCCCCCTCCCCCCGCCTCCTGGCAACGGGAGCTGCAGGGTTTGAAATGAGTGAAGTGCGCTCGTTGTTTTGTGGAACTGAAGTGGCTTGGAATAAGTGACGTTCTCTGGAGAAAACTAGTTCTCTTCCCCCTTACAGTGCCCCCCTCCCCCGTACTTAAGAAAATAAACTGCATTGCTACAGTGTTCCTAACTCAGAAAACGGGTAACTTGTTCAATGGCTTACCTTCGTAGTTATCCCTGGAGGGGTGTGACTTTTTGGATCGGTTAAGTGAAAACGGGTATTGATCTGTGAATGGATCCACCTGCTTGTTCCTAGGTCAAAGTGCTGAGTATATGAATCCTGATCTGTTTTCCCATATCAAGGTTGAGCTTTGGGAAGGTAAAGTAACCCATGTGAGTGACAGGTAACATTCATTTAGGTAGAAGGCTTATTAATGGAATAAGGAATTCTTGATTGGTCAGGTAGTCCATTAGCTATACATTCCTCTAAAAACTTTTTTTTAATATGATTTTGTGTCCAGTTTGGCTGTGTTTTGTTGCACTATACCTTCAGCTTTTTTTAAAAAAAAAGGCTTTTGGAATGTTCAAAATACTCAGAAATCCTTCCAACAATTCTGTAAGGTAGATTGGTATTATTATCTCTAAACTGCAGATTCGTGTGGGTAAGAAATCTGGTTTGCCTAGGTCAACCAGAAGAGTTCATGGTTGACCTAACAGTTGGACTAAGGATTTTGTAGTTTACATTCTTAGGTGCTAAAATACTTAGGCTCTGTGTAGCTTGATCCATTCTGGTTGAGGTATTATTCCAGGTAGTAAATGTGTTGAGAGAGAAGAAACACTTTATGTTAGACAAGTACTAGAATAAATTATTAAAGAGTGCAGAATTCTGCACTCACCTGCTTAGCCAAAAGGTCGTACATACACTAACAAAAGTGAATTCAATAAAAGTTACTCTTTTCCTCTCTGCTGGGGGATTAGCATGCTTGCAGTTTTTCAGATGCATTTTGCATTTACTGAACATGTAATATGTTTAAAATAACCCTAGAGGCACCCACTCCAGAGCTGGAACAATAAGCAGCTGATATGGCTCTATTCTTGGGGGATATAAGGATGTAATGTTAGTGTTCAAGTACTACCAGTGGTGAAAGTAGAGGTTGTACCTCTAGAAGGTTGTACAAGAAATGACAAAGCAGTGATGTGCTTAAATACCCCAGATTCTTTAATACAAGACCTGATCTCTGCTTAGTTTTGTTCCCTTTGGCTTAATAAAGGATGAACATCTATTGTGAAACAAGGAAACTTTTATTTATGCGAGTATTTTTAGGCTGCTCACCCCCCTACCCCAGAGACCTAAAGCAGTGCCCACACACACACACACACACACACACACACACACACACACACACACAAAGCCCTAAACTGCAAAACAACAAGAACAAACAAATCTCAGCTAGTTTGGATCTGGCAAACTGATTTTGTACAGGTCCTAGGCTGAAAACTACAGACTAAGAGCCAAAAGCGATTAGAGTCATCATGTCTCTGCCCCCCCCAATACCTGCAGAAGTGGGCTGTCAGCCTAAATGAACCTCAGTTGCTGCAGCAAGCCAGCAGGATCTTCCTCAGTTCTCTCCTCTTCCCATCTAAACATTGGATAGTTTTAAATCAAATAGTGGGTTATGAACATTTTACAAATATTAATGTCCATTCATTACAATGCTACTTACTTCTGAATAGATGTATTTAGGATTAGCCCATTGAACTAGCAAATTCCAGAAGCACAGTAAAGTATGTGTAATTGGACACTATGTTGTATATTTTTACATTTCATTTATTATGGTCAAATCTGCAAGGAGTATGTGTGTGTGTGTATTGTATCAGATCTGCCTGGAAACTTAGATAAAATAGGGGTAATATACAGGGAACAAATATAAAATGAATAGTGAAGTAACACCTATTCAGTTGTTTCCATGGCTGCATTCAGTAAATGGTTTCTTCTTTTGGATAAGAGCTGCCATGTTTTTAATCCCATAATCTGGAACTAAAAGGTATTTTGATACTGTTGCTGAAAGTTAAAACACATACACATTCTATGGATGTAAAGTGTGAGTAGCTGCTGTATTCATAGGCTTTCAGGGTGGCACCTTCAAAAGGCCTTGTTTAGATGAGCAAAGCTGTCACAGTAGACAAAAAGACTGTACATTATTAAGCAAAGTAAATCAGTGGGACTTCTGAATAAACATAGGTAGGACTAGGCTGCAAGTATTTAACATGCTAACAAATATGGCCAGTGTGACACAGAGGGTTTCATACTGAGGTTGCACTTATTAGGTGATTGGGCCATACATCCCCTCTAATGCCTTGACTTTTTTTTTGTAGAATTTTTAAATTGAATACTTCCTACAGACCTTCACTTTAAACACACAGAACATAGTGAAAAGACATAGTAAAAAGAGAGAAGGAATCTGATAGTAAGAAGAATGTATTTGCTTTTATATTGTCACAAGTTTATACCAGCAGTTACTTTGCCAGTACCAGAGTCAGCTCAGCAGGGAATAAAGTGAACTGGCTCTATGGCAGTACAGAAATGAATTAAGAACGTAAGAACATAAGAGAAGCCAGTGTTAGATCAGGCCAATGGCCCATCCAGTCCAACACTCTGTCACACAGCGGCCAAAATACCAGGTGCCTTCGGGAGGTCCACCAGTGGGGCCAGGACACTAGAAGCCCTCCCACTGTTGCTTCCCCCAAACACCAAGAATACAGAGTATCACTTGCCCCAGACTGAGAGTTCCTATCTATACAATGTGGCTAATAGCCATTGATGGACCTCTGCTCCATATGTTTATCTAATTCCCTCTTGTAGCCGCCATTACCTCCTGTGGCAGTGAATTCTACGCATTATTCACTCTTTGGGTGAAGAAGTACTTCCTTTTATCCATTCTAACCTGTTGTTGTTCAGTCGCACAGTCGAGTCTGACTCTTCGCAACCCCATGGACCAGATCACGCCAGGCCCTCCTGTCTTCCGCCGTCCTCTGAAGTTGGCTCAATTTCATGTTCGTTGCATCGATGACACTATCTAACCATCTCATCCTTTGCCGTCCCCATCTTCTTTGACCTTCAATCTTTCCCAGCATCAGGGTCTTCTCCAGTGAGTGCTCCAGTCTCATTTGGTGGCCAAAGTATTTGAGCTTCAGTTTCATTATCTGGCCTTCCAGGGAACAGTCAGGGTTGATTTCTTTTAGGATTGACTGATTTGATCTTCTTGCAGTCCAAGGGACTCTCAAGAGTCTTCTCCAGCACCATAGTTCAAAAGAATCTATTCTTCGGCGCTCGGCCTTCCTTATAGTCCAACTCTCACAGCCATACATGACTACTGGGAATACCATTGCTTGGACCATGCGTATTTTTGTTGGCAGGGTGATGTCTCTACTTTTTATCATGCTGTTTAGGTTCGCCATCGCTTTCCTCCCAAGGAGCAGGCGTCTTTTAATTTCATGGCTGCAGTCACAGTCTGTGGTGATCTGGGATCCCAGGAACGTGAAGTCTGTCACTACTTCCACGACTTCCCCTTCTATTTGCCAAGGCGTGATGGGGCCGGATGCCATGATCTTAGTTTTTTTGATGTTGAGCTTCAAGCCCACTTTTGCGCTCTCCTCTTTTACCCTGAGCAAGAGGCTCTTGAGGTCCTCTTCACTTTCTGCCATTAGAGTGGTATCGTCTGCATATCTGAGGTTGTTGATCTTTTCCCCAGCAATCTTAATTCCTGCTTGTGATTCTAACCTGACTGCTCAGCATTTCATTGAGTGCCCACAAGTTCTTGTATTGTGAGAAAGGAATGCCTGCTCTATCCCATGCATAATCTTATAAACCTCAATCATGTCACCCCTCAGTTGTCATTTCTCCAAGCTAAAGAGCCCCAAGTGTTTTAACCATAGGGAAAGTGTTCCAACCCTTTTATCATTCTAGTTGCCCTTTTCTGCACTTTTTCCAATGCTATAATATCCTTTTTGAGGTGTGGTGACCAGAACTGTACACAGTACTCCAAATGAGGTTGCACCATTGGTTTATACAGGGGCATTATGATACTGGCTGATTTGTTTTCAATTCCCTTCCTAATAAACCCTAGCATAGCGTTGGCCTTTTTTATTGCAGTTGCACACTGTCTAGACATTTTCATTGAGTTATCTACTATAACTCCAAAATATCTCTCTTGGTCAGCCTCTGCCAGTTCGGACCCCATCAACATGCATTTATAGTTAGGATTTTTTCCCCAATGTGCATCACTTTGCACTTGGCCACATTGAACCCTATTTGCTACGTTGACACCCACTCACCCATCCTCGACAGATCCCTTTGGAGTGCCTCACAATCCTCCCTGGTTTTCACCATCCTGAACAATTTTACGTCATCTGCAAATTTAGCCACTTCACATCTTATTCCCAACTCCAGATCATTAATTATTTTATTGTTGCTGCAGGAGTAGACAGCTATTTGAAAGAATTCACCGTAAGATACACCTTAAGAAAATAACTGCCATGCTGGACTAAATTTATGAATCCTCTGATCTAGATTTTTTATTTCAAGAGTACCTAGCCTGATGTCTGTCTTAGCAGCACAGAGTTGCACGTAACAGGTACAAAGCTGCTGAAAACAGCATTCCCATCATAAATCTCTACCTTGTAGCAACTCTAACAGTATAATCCTATGCCGAGTTACTCCATTCTAAGCCCATGGAAATCATTAGGATTGCGCTATAGGAGTGCTTATGCTGTGAGCTTGCTTTCCATCATTTGCTGCCATAAGCATAGAAATCCATAATAGGACAATGAATATCTTTGCAGGGAGCTGGAGGACATGTGTAGAGATACTGTTTTATGCTAACAGAAGTAAATTTAAACTTAATATGTCAATAAATGCATTTGTAAAGTGAGCCAGTGGTACAGGTGATTCAAACTTGATAGGTATTTCCAGGGGTCATTTCCTGCGGGAGCGCACAGGAGCGGAGCTCCGGCAGTAAGGAGCCCAGAGGGCGGGCACATGCAACAAGCCCCGCCCCCTGCTCCCAGCAGCCCTCAGTGTGCCCACAAGGAGAAAGAAGCAGCCAGGTAAATTGCAGAGCCCCCCCCCCCCAGCCCGCCTTTAGATACAAGCTCTCCCTCCTCTGTGAGGGCAGATCTGCACGTTCCCCCTCCCCCAATAGCTACCAATCCAAAACAGTCCAGTGGAGCCTGAGTGGTGGGTGTTGCCTTCTGACACACTTCCGGTGATGTCAGGGGGTGTGGCATATGCAAATAAGTTATGCTAATGAGCTCCTGCACCTCTTTTTCTACAAAATGACCCCTGGGTAATTCCATTGTAATTGAGGGAAAGTATTTCAAAGTAAGAGTTCCAGCAGCATGATGTTCTGTTTTGGCATTAGAAAACCAAAAGGTTAGCAGTGTTCTAGCATGCTGGGTCATTAAAAGTGCTTTACCTAGTATCTCTTGATACCTTACCTTTACAGCTTTCTCCCACCACTCTAAGCCCATCAGTGGGCTTAGACTGGTATAACTGCATATGATTTTGCTCTGTAAAATCGGGAGTTTCTCTCTGTCCTCTCTCTCACAAATAATACGTAGCATACAAAATCATCAACTCCACCTTGCTTTGAGCAAATCACACATTTTAAGCTTTTCTTTGAACCCAATGGTATATTACAACCTGGTTGTAATTTGTCATGCAGTATTGAGCCAGGTATGTTCAAACAATGTCTAAAGTTACATTGAGAGCATACCGAGAGCTGTATGGGCATTTTGATCCTGGCCAAATACTTAAAATCTTTGCATCAACCCCATTCCCCAAATTAAGGAGGTCAATGTTTTAGTCTATGTATGTAGTTTTTATTTGAGGTCCACAAATGGCTTCTTAACTGAATTTTAGTTTGACTGAATTTTAGTTTGTATATTGTAACAGTCATCCCATCCCCTGTATGGAATGGAATGCTGTCATTCATCTGGGGACATTGTTCTAATATAAGCTCTCCAGAACTCCCAGTATAATAAAACCAGGTCTAAGGGGAATGTTTTCTCTAGTTCCCGCAAACAAAACATTACAAATTTCCCGTTAGAGACATTTCTTGACACTGCATGATTAGGATGGGCTTTGGTTGAGTTGTAGAGTATCTGGTTTGTATGCAGCAAGTTCACCTTCAGTCCTTGGCATTTCCAGTTTAAGGATCTTAGGAAGCAGGTGATGAAAAAGACTTCTCTATGCCTGAGAACCTGGAGAGCCACTGCTAATCACGGTAGACACTGCTGAGCTATATGAACCGGCAGAGCTCATGTTCTTACATAGTTTGTTGCAAGCAATAATTTTATATATGCCAGAATAGCAAAGTATACATAACATTGAATTCTGTTTTGGTTCTCCCAGAAACTCTTTGTGTCTACCTGTTTTAATGCAACTGTCAGAGCATGTAGAGATGCCAAGTTTCCTTGACTGACATTGGCTTAGTTAACCGATAATCCACTGAAGACTTGGGCTCAGTGTGGCCTCTGCAGACTTTCTAAACTTTCTGTTGGTATAACCCTGATCAGTAGGAGTATCTCATCTTTATTACAGAACTCAGTCATTTTAAACATTTCCTATGTGCCATGGGGTTTTAACTGACACAGGTTGTTGCAGATTGATTGAATAATTTGAGAGCCTTTCAATGAAAACAGGAAATAGGAATACCTTTCTGTTTATTAAGAATAAGAGTGATGTTCTTCACAGTTTATTAGAAAAAGTAACAGGGACATTATGAGAAGGAATGACTTCAGTATTATTAGACATTTTGCAATTAAAAGTGCTATTAGAACAGACCTGTAGCCAGCAGTGGGGTGCTGGGGGCAGTGCCCCCTATCGAATCGTCCCTCCCTTCCAGCCCCAGGAAAGTTTGACTAAGTAGCAGTCTGTACCAGAGAGGAGCCGCCGCAGTGCCAGAGGGTTCTGCTGGAAAAGGCATGGAGTGCCTGAGTGAGTGAAGGCTTGGAAGTGCACGAGCCAGGGAGAGCACAAGAGAGCCCCTGCAGAAAGTTTGCAACATTAAAGCAGCTACCAGCTGATTGACAGCGGCAGGGGGGTGGAGAAGTTCTTTCCAGCAACACGTTTCAACCTTAAAGAGACAGTGTGCTGTTTCCCAACACTCCTGGAGGGAAGCCCGTTACAGGTGATTAGACCCTGCTTTCTCCTCTGCAACAGAGTGACTATGAAATCTTCTGAAGGCAGAGTGGACCCCCCCCCCCAAAGACCTGCCTCCATGGTAGCCCTCAAGTGAAGAGCAAAGTTTGATTCTTCCACTGTAACAGTTGACAAAGAATCTGCGTTCTGAGCGTATGTTGTGCTGCGCCGGCCCAAAGCTGGCCGGGGTAAGGAGCTACTACTCCAGTCCTCTCCCTCCCCCCCCACTCCCCTGCTCCGCTAATTTAATTTAAATTTAATTTAATTAGCAACCCCAGTGACCCCGGAAAAATTCCTGCCTAGGGGGCTGTGTTAGAGTGATTGGAACACTGTAAATGCTACCCACTTTTTAGATATCAGGAACAACATTATCTATTTAGCTTGCTAATTTGTCATGTGAATTAAAGGACAGATTTAAAATAATGTATCTCTTATACATATATTACCAAGGAAACCAGCCATTAAGCAAAAAACTTCCTGCATATCTTTGATAACTAAATGTTTATTTGAATGCCAGAAAATTAATTGTTTCTGAAGTATGCTGAGGTTCAGGCTTTGTTAGACCTCTGCAGAATGGGGGTACTAAAGGGGGTCTCAGATTCAGCCAGCTTTTTCACTCTGTCTCAGCCAATTGCCCTCCTTATTGCAGCTTCTGTTTCACAGGCTTTTGTCCAAGCAGGTCTCATGATCCCAAACACAGTCTTTTTGGAGTTGTGAGGGAAACCCTTCCCTTTTCACCAATGGAAGAACTGGTTGGATTCAGTTTCACATTCTTACCATTGCTAAATATGAGGCATCATTGAGAGTTTATTCTGAGCTGATGTAAAGGTCAATAGAACTTAAGCAAGTATACCTAATTTAGGAACACTATAATTTTTCTCAGTATCAGACACTTATAGTACCTAGATCTTTCTGTGTTTTGCTATATTCTTTAACGTTTGGTTGGATACCGAGAAACTGATTAATGGAAGAACTTTTTTTGAATGCTGGTGTTGGGCTACAGGTCATATTTGATGTTTCCCTTGGGGATAGAAGGATAGGCAAAAACAACAACACCGTTCTAATATATTTGTTGTTTTCTTATTCAGTAAAAAAAAAAAAGAATAATGGCACAAGTCAAAACACAGACCACAACAAACCACTCTGGACCTGCTCTGACTACCCCAGCAACACCAGCCCCATCCGTAATGGCAACAAGTTCAGTAGGTCTTCAGCCCTCTGTGAATGGATCTGTTCCAGAGTTAGCTATAGACTGTAATAATTCCACAACTGGTCTGGTGGATTGTACCGGCTCACTGGGTAAGTGAGTGATTGGTTTTAGCTGTTTTTGTTATTTGTGTAATCAACATTAGGGTGTTTGGAATAAGCACAAAATGGGCAATTTGCACAAAATAGCTAAATCAGTATTTGTGGAGGAATGTTTAGGACTGCAGGAAGTGATCCAGCTGTATTTCCTCTCTAGAACAAAATGTCTCAGTCTTTTTGGCAGTAAGTGGTACTTCTTTTGAAGCCCTGTAAATAAAATGTAGCTCCTGTTGTTGTACATTGGAACACTGGCCCCTCAAAGTAAACCTGCAGTGAAAGTTTGTGTTGGTGTTGAACATGAAGAGAATGGGGGGGGGGTGTGAGAATGTGCAGAGAAACAAACAGTTAGCAAACTTGATGGCATGCAAGCATTCCTGGGTTTAAGCAACAGAGATTTAGCATGCTTAGAGAGGAGAAAAGAGAGAACCAGGGAAACAGTAAATGCTAAAGTTGGCTCTAAAGGCCAAGAACAACAGGTTTTAAATTTCAGGAGTGTAGTTTATTAAAATTAGAATGTTTCAATCAAATTTCTGATTTTAAGATTTTCTAAAAACTTATGTTAAAAATGTACAAATTTCTGTTATAGACAATAATAATCCAGATGGAGTTTTGTGTACAATAGAGTGTCTGAGATATTCTAGTTAACCCATATTTTTAGTAATTCTTTTCTATACATGTTATTATATCTGAAAAGGCAGTATAAAAAGCTTGTCAATTATTTATTTACAGTTCCTTTCCAAGATAACATGGCAAACCCCAAAGAGAAAACACCGATGTGTCTGGTAAATGAGTTAGCCCGTTTCAATAGAATCCAGCCTCTGTATAAGCTTCTGAATGAACAAGGACCTGCTCATGCAAAGGTAACATTTGTATTTGTATTCATTTCTTAACTTTTAAACTACCTATTCAGAACAGTAATTTTTGCTTGCTGTAACCTTTGTGTGTGTGTGTGTGTAAAGTGTTGTTAAGTCACAGCTGACTTGACTCCAGCTGTTGTGCAAAGTGTTGTCAAGTCACAGCTGACTCCAGCTGTTATGTAAAGTGTTGTCAAGACACAGTTGACTCCAGCAAAGGGGCTGGGCAAGTGAGGGGCAGAGTTGGTTTGCCATTGCCATCCTCTGCAGAGTCTTCCATGCACTGACCCTGCTTAGTTTCTGAGATCTAACAAGATTGGGGTATACCATGCAGCCTTCCCTCCTTAGTCTGCTTTTTAGAAATCTCTCAAATGAAATTATTTGAATCCCAGTCCTTAAATTTTACCTGTTCGCTTCTCTCCCCCTATTGGATAGGGAAAGCACAAATGTAGGAGTAGCCATGCAGGGATAGCTAACTGAGAACCATCCACACAATTTTTTTTTTCAAGGCTGTGATATATCACCTTTACAATAAGTGGGCTAAACCAGCTAAGTCAGAAAATGAAGCAATGTACTATTAGTTCTTCATTTATCAATACTTTAAACATGACAAAAGAACTAGGTTCATTATGCAAAGAAATGTATAGCCATCTCCCTAGTTATACTTTATAGAATAGATGAGACTGCTGTGAAGAAAAAATAAACCTTGAAAGAACTAGACTGTGGCCCTGGTCATACGGGCCGGAAAATGTGGGGGGGAAGCATGGCTGTTTGCCCTGGAGTAAAATAACGCGCGGTTGCGCGATCAGACATCCCTTCAAGGTCCCGTGGTTAGGGGGCAGGTGCCGATCACACGATGATCCTGCAGCGCAGCAAAGAAGCGGCGCGGCGCAATCACACCAGCAATCGCAAGTGCCACTTCCATGGCAAATGGGATGGAAACGGGATGCTTGCTGTAACCTTTGTGGCCAGAATTGTGGGCAGTATCTCATGAATCAAAAGGTGCTTTTTCTCAAAGGACATACACACTGATAGTGGAAAATATGCAAGAAAAACTTCAGTCTACACTAGTTCTAGTTCTGAAGTTATTTCCATGTTGTTGGGTGATAGTGAGATATTGAAAAATTGGTATTTAGCAGAGAAAAAATAGTCCAGCAGAGCCAGAGTAAAATAATTCAGACTGAGAGTCCATGTGTGATTAAAATATAAAGTTTTTACTAAATTCTAGCATGGGAAGGGTAACTGGGATAAAAATAACAACAGAGCTAAATCAGCTACATCCTTACTCTAGAAAGACAAAACAAGAAGAGAAAGATTATAGCTACTCTTCTTGTTCTTCAGAACACCAAACAAAGACGGGAAGAGAAGCCATAAAATGGTAATATACCTTGACACTTTAGTCCCAATCAAATTCCTAGATCAGGGAGAAAATTCCCGGGCTTTCTACATCTAAAGAACATTGGTTACATGAGAAACGTGTGACTTCCTGTGAGTAACATAAACAAACATTTAACCCCAGATATACTGAGTGTTTTCAACTTGTAATACCCAACACATGTGCATCTCATCCCTGAGTCAAAATGCTTGTAAGCATTTGCTGATATTTAGACACAGATTTCATTACATATCAGGGAATAGAGTTCTTTTGCAGGAGACTGTTTCACAAGGTTTGATCTTACTGACATCTGTCTTTTACATCTTTGGAGATGTTCACAGTGCAGCTGACTCTTGGAGAGCAGTCATGGGAAGCCGAAGGAAGCAGTATTAAAAAGGCTCATCATTCTGCTGCTAGCAAAGCTCTGAGTGAAACTACTCTACCCAAGCCAACACCTAGACCACCCAAAAATAATGTTAATAACAACCCAGGTAAGACATATTCCACTTTCCATAGTATCTCTCCATATCTTTGGTCTGGGATAACTTGGTTATCCTTACTTCAGCTTGTTGTTTTTTTTTAATAAAAAATTGAAATTAACAAAATGATCACCTTTAAGTGTGAATCTTATGTTGAGCATGTGGTTATTTTTTGTCATAGCAGAAGTTATTGAGCTTTTGAATCTGTGTGCGTGTGTATCTACAAGATTCAACTTTGAAGAATTAAGCTGGAAACAAGATTAGTTGACTGGCAAAAATATCATGTTGTGATCAGACAGAAAAAAACAAGAACAGACAGTTTGTCTTAATTTGATAAAAGTTAGGCAAGGACCAGTTTTATTTAGTATTTTGACCAAATCTTCCCCTCTATTCCTCTTCTCCTCAGCCAAATGACATAATAATTGTAGTTCATAGATTCTTGCCTCATTTTAATGGTGACCTAGAAATAGGTTCCCCCCCACAGTACTAGTAAACAAACTGCCTTTAGAAACTTATGGTGTCTTTATTCTAAATCTTATCTAGTCTTGTCTCATTTGCCCAGATTTTTTTAAAAAAACTTCTGTATTGGATATTTATTTATTTATTTTATTTATTTATTCGATTTGTATCCCGCCCTCCCCAAATGGGCTCAGGGCGGCTTCCAACAGCGGCAAATGCCATAACAAACAATTAAAACAGTATAAAAAAGTATTCAGTCTTTTTGTTAGTTTGTAGCTAAACTTTACATATAATCGTTTCTAATTTCCAACTTGGCAGTAAATAGGAACTGGGCTTGTATTCATCAGAGCATTTCAAAGGATAGAAAGATTTTTGCCTGCAGAGTGTCATTTCCCCTCCATCTTATCTCCCCTCCCCCCCAGCATTTCTGTGGGTATTTTGGACTGTGGCCGGGAGGAAAGAAAATCACATGCTGCATGTGAAAATTGCTCTGTGTATGGGAATGCTCTGGTGGATCCAAGCCAAGGATTTATATTTCTTCTACACTTCCTTACTTTAGCTTTTTCACTCATGTTCAAGGAAAGGATTTGTTTTTCTTTAGAGTAAGATGCCTGCCAGTTTAGCTTTCTAATGCAGAGATTAAAAAAAACTTCTAGTGAATACTGTGCACTTTTCTCATTTTTAATTTTTTGTTTATTGTAATTTTAATATTTTAATATTTGTGAAATAGTTTTTTAGACTTTTCAACGTGGAAAGGCTGTATATAAATGCCTTAAATCATAGTAGAGTTTTGTGAGGTAGTCACCCAATTTGCTGAATGCAGTAGTATTTGTATTAGTTTCTTGTTGTGGCTTATGAAAATTTGTTTACTTAGAAGAGTAATATTATGCAAATCTTACTTCTTGCTTAGGCATTGAGATTTGGGGGGGTTGATTCTCTTTCTAGTCAACTTTTGTTTAGATATTCTTAAAAATCTCCTTTCAAAGTAAAGCTATTTGCAAAATAAGAATAATTTATAGCAGGGTACCATTATGTATCCATTTTGTACCTATGTGTGAAGTTGCTTTATATGGAGTCACACCATTGGTACATCTAGCCCAGTATTGTCTGTTCAGGGTGAAGATGTTCCCTGCCCTGCTGTTTGAGATTATTTTCATTAGAGAAGGTAAGGACTATCTTCTCTGTCTGTCTCTTTCTCTATTCTGTGTGTGTCTTAAGTGCCATCAAGTCACTTCCAACCTATAACAATCCAATTAATTAATGACCCTATGAATTAATCATCATATATTCTAATAGCTATGTTGTTGTTTTTTTGAAACCACCAAGAGAGTAATTTTATTGGTTTTTCAATAGACTACATAACTATTGGTTTTATTGGTTTTTCAATAGACTACATAACTACAGAAAAAAATATAGGAAGGGGGACTACAACTAGGGATAAAGAAAAGGTACCCACACTAACTAAAAACCCAAGAGTAGGAGATCATTTCTGTGTTAAACTACATGTTAGTAAATATGTGTTAGTATAACAATATACTTGTGAGTTATTTTTAACTACTGCTTCAATGTTAATAATTTTAATATTTTGAGAACACTTCTTGAGCATCTTATTTTTATAGGGCTATTTTCAGAGTCCTTCTGCCCTTACTTCTGTCTTCTTTCTGTGAAATCATACACCGTTTTGCTTGCTCCCGCACCCACACCTGCATCCTCCCCAGAGTCCTCCCCCGTTCCAGAGGTAGCAGAGTCACTCGATTTTGTTTCTTCATCTTTTAGTTCTGCTTCTGGCCCCAGCTGTCGTCTCAAAAATTCCTTTGCTTTAAAGATGGAGTCAATCTTCTCTCTTTTATCATTAATTTTAAAGATGACACCTTCAATGATCGCCCAGTGATATTGTATTCCGTTTGTCTGAAGAAATGAGATTAATTCTTTGTAGCTTTTCCTGTTTTGACGGATTTCAAATGGGATGTCTTTTAGAGTCTTAATATTTGTATTCCCAGATTTCAGTGGATTTGCCGGGGTTGCCTTTAATATAACATCTCTGGTCTGTCTTCTTGCAAACTTGACTACAATCTCCCCAGGCAGACTATTTTTTTAAATGTAATTAGAGTATACCCGATAGGCAGACTCTATATCTTTTATTATTTCATCCGCTGATAAGCCTGTTACTGAAGCGATGATCTCTCCCAGAGTCGTCTTCAAATCTTCTTTTTCCTTTTCAGGCAGTCCCTGAAATCTGAGAGTCATGTTTGCTTTCTCCATTTGCAGCTGAAGTAAATGATTTTCCTGCAACTTTTGTTTTATTTCCACCTCTGTCACTCTTTTCCTCATCTTCTTGTTCCCGGTGTCCATCTCTACCAGTTTCAGCATATCCACTAACGTCTTCATGACGTCTGCTCCCTCTTCCGAACTTGGACTCTGGCTGCCTTTCGGTTTTATTTTCCCTCGTGGAACCACCATGTTCTCTCTTTGTTTACAATTCAACACCTCTGTTTCAGAGCTCGAAAGACTCATCGTTTCTCTATCCAAGCTCAGGTAAGTCTCTCAAAATGTAACGCTGTTTCTCTCCCCTCTCCCCCCCTTCACTTCTTTGATCTATTCAATCATTCAGGAGGCGTCCCTCCCTGCACTCCGCTTTCTCCACAGGGGGGGTGGGGCTTCGCTTTACAAAAACAGTCCGTTTATCTCTCACTCACGTTCATTGTTGGTCACTTCTGACCTCGCTCTCTTCCATCGCTATTCCGCTTGATCTCCTGCGCTTGTCCCAGTCAGATTGACTTACACCCATAGGTCACTCATCGGCTGGACCATCAGGGCGGAGGGAAGCCTCTATTCCATGGCTTCAAGCCGTCAAAGAGGCTAACCCTCAAAAGCCCTCTGGTTTGGAACCCTCCGCAAGGGTTCTGTGGGAGTGCCACTTGAGGTGGCACCCCTCCAAGCCGAAGGTGTGCTAGTCGCCTCCTCGAGCTTCGAGGAGAGCGACCGCCATCGCCAATCCACCCACTGGAAGACCATTCTAATAGCTATGTTGGCTAAATATGAAGATACTTAAATCTGGTGACTGGAGCAATGAATGGACAAGAGAGACCTTTCTACAAACCTGAAAAATACCCCATCAACTTTCTTCATGTCAGCTTTCTTCACTGTCCCACACTCATACATAGTAATAGGGGATACTATGGTATTTATTATCTTGATCTTGCACTTCCAAGCAACACATCCTTAAACTTAAGAATCTTTTCTAGCTGCTTCATGGCTGTCTTCCTAGTCTCAATCTCCTTCTGATTTCTTGGTTGCAGTCTCCCTTTCAGTTGATGATGGCACCAAGGAATAGAAAATCTTGAACAGTTTCAGTTTCTTCATTGTCAGCCTTAAGGTGTGTAATTCCTCAGTAGTCATTACTTTTGTCTCCTTGATGTTCAGCTGTAATACTGCTTTTGCACTTTCTGCTGTAACCTTCAGCAGTAGTTGTTTCAAGTCTTCACTATTTTCTGCCAGTAATGTGGTGTCATCTGCATATCTCAGATTGTTAATGTTCCTTCCACCAATTGTTACTCCACCTTCATCTAAATCTAATCTAGCTATCTTTTTTTTAAGCCCCCGGAGGGGATTTTTAATTTTTTAAAACTACAAATAACTACAACAGAAAAAAGGGGGGGAATACTACATATACGGGAGAAAGAAAAGTACCCACTACTATCTAAAAACCCAAGAAAGGAGATCCTCCAACTAGCTTTAATACATCAAGTCTTCTTATCGTTGTTCCTTTTATAAACTGAGTCAAAAAATTAAAACCTTTTACCCTTAGAGTTTACATTTAACTGTCTAATAACAGTATCCCCCAATCATCCCCAAGAACCAAAGTTCTCAAAGGCACAATTCAGAGTCCTTCAGCCTTTACTTCTTCTTTGCCCTTCTCTTCCTCAACTTGTAGGGGCTTTTCGGGGCAGCTGCCCCCTTCTCAGACAAAGAGTCCTCGCCGGAAGAACCAGTTTCCAGCTCGCCACTGGACCTACTGTCCTCTTCTTTTTTCTTGTCCTCTGGCCTTCCCAGCTGTTCCTTTAAGAATTCTTGAGCTTTCAGAACAGAGTCAATATTTTCTTTTTTTTCTTTGATCTTAAACGTTACGCCTTCTGGAAATAGCCATTTGTATCCAATTGAATTTGTTTGGTGAAAGAGCACAAGTTCTTTGTTTTTCTTTCCGCTTGTCTCACTTCAAATGGAATATCCTTTAGTGTTCTGATAGCATTCTCCCCTGCTTTCAGGGGTGTTGCAGCGACCGCTTTCAGGATAGCATCCCTGACGTACCTCTTCGAAAATCTTACTACAATTTCCCCAGGCAGATTATTTTTCTTTATATATCCTGAATATGACCTATAGGCCACATCCATATCGTTGAGTGGCAATTCCGCCTTCATTTCTGCTACTGGGGCTAGTAATTCACTCATCAGTTCTTTAGGATCCTCTCCTCTGTTCTCTGGCACACCCTGGAAGCGCAGGACTATGTTAGCCTTATCCATTTGAACTTGCAGCATTTGATCTTCCAAAGAAGTTTGTTTCTTTTTCAGCTTTTGCACTTTCTTCTTCACTTTTTGCGTAGTTACAGGCACTTCCTTAACTTTTTCAGCATCCTGCTTCATTATCTGTATCAAGTCAGTTATTTGCGTTTGCTGTGCAGTAATACTTTGTGTTACCACGGACATCTGTTCTTTGTTCAGCTGTTCCAGCAGAGGGCGCATGTAATCAGCTACAGCCTTTGCCGTCTCACTGGTCATTTCCAGTTTTGGGGACTCTGGTTTCATTTTCAAAAGTCTTTCTTTGTCCCTCTTCCCCGCCATCTTTTTTGTTTGTTTACGTTCGCAAAAATGTTTAAAGTCTCTGAAAGTGCGCTTGACTGCTTAGCCTCACTTGGGTAAGTACTTCTAGACAGTTTCTATCACGTTTTCTTCTGCTCCCCCCCTCAATCACTCAAAAATTCATGCACATGGGAGGCGTCCCTCCCCTGCTCGCTTCCCCCCCGTTCAGTAGGGTAGGGTGGGGAGCTACTTTTCCTCTTTAAACGCCGCGAAACTGACTCACATTCATAATCGGTCGTTCGACCTCGCTTTCATTTCTTTTCTGCCGCGTGATCTCCCTTGCTCGCCCCGGTCAGCGTCGCTAAGTCCATTCAGTCTCTCGGCACGGAGAACCGTCGGAACAAAGAGGTGCCTCAATTCTCAGGCATTCCGCCCTCGAAGAGGCAGCCTCTTAAAAGTTCCATGGCCAGGGTCCCTTCGCCAGGACCCTGGGGGGGGGGTTTGTGAGCCTGAGCACCCCCTTCTTCAGCTGGAGCGCAGCCTCATCCCTGGGAAGTCCGGGAGGTGCGACTGCTAGCGCGCCGCCATAAACCGGAAGTCTAATCTTTATGATATCTTCTGCATACAGATTGAACAGGGAGATAAAGTACATCCTTGTCTGACAGCTTTGCCAGTTGGAAACCGTTCTGTTTCCCCATAGTCTGTCCTAACAGTAGCAGTCAGATGTTTTGCTACACTCATTTCCTTTAAAACCAACCATAGCTTTTCATGATCTACACAGTCAAAAGCTTTGCTGTAACGTATGAAACACAAGTTGATTTTCTTCTGAAATTCTCTCATATGTTCCAGTAACCAACGTAAACTTGTAATATGATCTCTAGTGCCTCTTCCTTTTCTGAATCTTTGTTTGGAATTGGAATGTAGCTTGCGCGTTTCTACTCTGTGGGCCATTGCTTTGTTTTCCATATTTGTTGGCATATTCTTGTTAAGATTGTGATGGACTCCATTTCTGTGGCTTGAATAGCTCTATTGATATTCCATCTACTCCTGGTGATTTGTTTCTCCCAATTGCTTTGAGAGCAGCTTTTACTTCACTTTCTAAAATGCAGGTTCTTCTTCAAAAGATTCTTCTTTGAAGGAATCTGCCATCCTTTAATCTCTTCTGCATAGTTCTTCAGTGCATTATTCCCATCTTTTCTTGTCCTATTTAGTTAGTTTATTTCCATGTTGATCTTTCAGCATGCCTAACTGTGCCTTTAAATTTCCCCTTGATTTCTCGGATCTTGTGGAACAGCTCTCTTGTTCTTCCTTTTTTGTTGTTCTTGTCTATTCCTTTACCTGGTTATTATAATGGTTCTCTTTTTCCTTGTCTCTATGTGCTAGTCACTGGAATGCTGCACTTAGACTTCTGTTTCTGTTACTTTTCACTTTTGCTTCTTGTCTATCTTTAGCAATTTAAGAGTTTCCCTCAGTCATCCATCAAGGCTATTCATTTCTTTTGGCTACAGGAATTCATGCATTCTTCCTTGATAAAATCTCTGGTTTCAACCTATATTTCTTCCAGTTCCTGTTCACTTGAACTTAGTAATGCAAATCTGTTCTTTACATAGTCTTTAAACTCTTCAGATATTTTGTTTAGATTGTATTTTGGCACTATGAATCTTTTGTTGTTTTTCTTCAGCTTTATTCTAATTTTTTACATTAGCTATTCATAGTCTGTCTGACAATCAGCTCCTGGTGTTGTTTTAGCAGGGAGAATAGAGCTTCTCCATCTTCTGTGTCTGATTATGTAATCAATTTGATTTCTGTATTGGTGTCCAGTGATGTCCACATGTACAGTTGTCTGTCTAGTTGGCTGAAATGTGTTTGAGAGCCAGCTTAGTATAGAGGTTAAGAGCAGCAGACTCTAATCAGACCACTACTCCAAACTGGCTAGCAGCAGACTCTAATCTGGAGAACCAGTTTGATTCCCCACTTCTCCACATGCAGCAAGCTGGGTGACCTTGGGTCAGTTGCAGTTCTCTCAGAGCTGTTCTCTCAAGAGCAGTTCTCTCAGAGCTCACTCAGCCCCACCTACCTCACAGGGTGTCTTTTGTGGGGAGAGAAAGGGAAGAAGATTGTAAACCGCTCTGAGACTCCAAGTGAAGGGCGGGGTATAAATCCTACTCTTTTTCTTCTTTCCATGAAGTCTTATATTAGTCAGTCAGACTTTGCATTGTAGCCCCTGATGGCTTGTGCCTCATCTCGCCACACTATTAGAGCAACTCTTTTTCTTCTGTGTTTGTTATTTCCTGAGTTTTCGAGCTTACGTTGATTCATATTTCTCATATTCTGTGTTCCTATTATTTGTGTCGGACAGCTTTGAACTTTCCTTTTGCATCCATTCACGTCAGCAACCGAATGTCCTTTTTGCTTCAATTCAGGTGTGTCATTAAGAGTATTGCTACTTGTCCTTGTCCTCTGCTTTTCCCCAGGAGCTGGGGTTTCCATCTTCTAGCATTATACCTTATTTCATTTTGGATTGTCTCATCAAGGTATGAGATGATCAGAAGTGGTTTACCATTGCCTTCTTCTGCTCAGTACTAACCAGGATTAGCTGAAATGTCACTGCTGTTGTCTATGATCAATCCCCAGTGTCACTTTATACTACTGCTGCTGCTGCCTAGGTACCCTTCAAGGATTTCTCTGCCCCCATCACCATTGGAATTGCCCGTTCTCTTCTGCTGGTGTGGCCACTGATTCCTGAAGGGGGTGGATGCATCTTAGTCTGGTGTCTCAGCTGTCACCATTCCTCTTTGAGTGACTCTGCTAGGAGATTAGCCTCTTAACAAAGTCTAAATTCCTTACATTATTGTTCTCAGCTTCACTGACACACACAAACTCCCTCACCACGTTAAGGTATACTTTCTTTATATACTGAATACAAAAATTCTGATTAGAATGTTCTTATATTTTTGTATTCAGTATATAAAGAAAGTATACCTTGATGAGACAATCCAAAATGAGTTCTGTGGTGGGAGTTCTCAGCAGGTTAAATCCACTTTCCAGGCATGCAGGGGGCTTAATTTGGGTAGGGCTCAGCCCTCTCCTCCACCATAGTCCCAATCGATTCCATGCACATTTAGTAAGTGAATTTAAATAAATCTAATATCTGGTTGGCCACACAGTTGGAACTGTGTGCATGCAGGATGGAGGGCTGCCTGGCTGCTTTTTATCCTTCCTCTTGTGGTCGCAGTGATGAGAAAATAGATGTCCATTTGAGTGACTGAAAACATCTTAGTAGGCAACATCATGACAGGTGGTGGAAAGTGTGGTCAGTTTGCAGCTGACTTACAGTGACCCTGTAGGGTTTTCAAGGCAAAAGACATTCAGAGGTGGTTTGCTTGCCTCTGTGCAGGGACCCTGGACTTTGTTGGTGGTCTCCCATCCAAGTACTAACCAGGGCCCCGGCTTAGCTTCCAAGATCTGAAAAGACTGGGTTTGAAGTGTCTGTGTATAAAATAATACTATAGAACTTTAACATTTGCTCTGTGAATATTATAGAATTTCCCCACATTTTAGAAGAGAATATAGTTGAATCAGACCTTCAGAACATTCATGGAATGTTTACAAATTGATGAAAAATCAAATGTTTTGCTATTACACTATTTGCCCAATGCATTGTACTAACCTTAATAATTACTTTAGAGGCTCAGAGATTAGGTCTGAGTAATGAGGATTTTAAGTCTGTATTATAGCAGTTCTTCTTGTGCGCGTATTATATTGTTTTTAATGTAAATTATTTAGGACGTCATCCAAAATTTAGTGCTTTAGGTTCCTTTTATTTCAGTAGGAGAGTTAAGTAGGGGAGTTAAGCACATGCTTAGAACTTCCACAGAGAATTCTCTGGACTTGGCTTTGGCTAGATCATGCCTTTGTGTTTTATACTTTTAACACAGACATGGTTCCAACATAATGGCAGATTGTGGTTTGATGCTACACAAACAATTCTAGAGGGTGCTTCAGGTTGACTACATGAATGCTGTTTCTCTCTTCCACTTATGTGGTGGGCTGTGGCAAACCGTAGTTTGCTGTTACACCTTGGCAACAAATCATGTACTCTTTCTGTAAACCAGGATTCCAAACTAGGATTATGTCAAAGGACTAGCCATGCTAGCCTGTTGAAGCAAACAATCAAAAGTATTATGGCCCTTTAAAGACTAAAGGTTTATTATGTTAGAAACTTCTGTGGAATCGAGGTCACTTTTATTAAATGCATGAATTGCATGATACATTACATATAGCTGATGAAGTGGGCTTTAGTTAGTGAAAATGTAGCCCGGAATAAATCTTATAACCTTTATGGTGCCACAAAACTCCTTTTAGGATTATTTGTGTGTTTGTTTCTTTGTGACCTCCCTTTTTTCCACACTGAAGTGGAAACCAAGGAAGCTAGAATAAATTAAAACAATAATCCAATACAATGATACAAACAAATGATCAAAATAGTAAGAAAAAACTTCTGATCTGTGAGTGAGGCCCCGAGAAACATACTTTATTGTTCTCACAGATATCATCCATATTTTCTCTCCGGGGGTACTAAAAATTCTCTTAAAAGCTGAGTTTTACACATTCTTCAGAATACAAGCAAGTGGGGGGGGGCTTTACTTCATCTGGGAGACTGTTCAATAATGCAGTGCCCACCACTGAGAAGGCTCTTCCATAATGTGGTAGCCTCCACTTACTTGGGTAGTAGTCAAGCCTTCTACGATGGGGAAATTAGTGTTCACTGTTTCACATGGATTACTAAACTGTGGTTTGTTGTGAAAGTAGAAGTTGCTTATAAACTCACTGTATGTGAGCGGAAAAGGAAAATAGGAAGAGTTTTTGCATAATCAAGCCTGAAGCTCCGTGTGGTTTGTGGGAAGGAACCAAGTTTTAGTTTTGCCAGGGCCCTGTGATCAGACATTACAGCAAACTGGGGTTTTATTTCAAGGCTTTTGAAACTAGGAAGCCTTCAGTTATGTTCTGCATGCTTGGTGAGGAGGGAGTGAGCATGGAAACAAGCGTAATTCAGATATTTGTTCTTGATGTTGAGAGCAAAGACTCTCAAACCTGCTGTTCATATTATTTTACTAGTTGTCCAGCAGAGGGCTGCAGTGCCCATGGTTTGATTCAGTGTTCCTAAATAATAATAAGCAATATTCATATTAGATTTAACATACCATTTCTAAAAAAGATGCCAGTCTTGACTTGTGTTCTATTTGTTATAGAAATTGTCACAGTTAATATAACTGATCATAAAGCACCACTAATGTTAATACCACTTTTCTGTTTGTTTGTTTTTTGCCAAAGTGAGATGATCACCTTTTACGATTGTAGAAGATTATTAAGAGATTATTAAGATGTGCAAGATTGTTAAAAGTTGTACAAGCAGAGAACATTGCAGTTAGTTTCAGAGGGCAACTTTTCTGTTTTACTCAGACCAATATATTGTCCAGATGTCAAAGGTCAAAGAACTGTGATGAATGAAGGAACACCTGTTCAGTCATTGGGCCTTTCTGAGTGATTATCAGCCTGCTTACTGTACATATAGGAAGCTTCAGATATTATACAATTCCTAAATGTAAGACTATTTTATGCAGTCAATAATGTTGAACCTGTTTCTCTGAATTTTTTCTGCCTTGACTCCTGTGAGATTTTGTGACCAAAGTGAAGCACGTGGAGAGAGATTTTCCTGTCTCTCCCTCATTGAGCCCCTGGAAACTCTATTCTTGGGGACCCTAAGAAACAGTATAGCAGGAAGAATGAGGTCTTCAGTGGGTGAATGGAATAACTGGAAATCAGCCTGGTCTTCTGCCAGTGGAAGTGCCCTTCTGAAACAAGTTTTTGTTGTTGTTGTTGCATTTGATAGTATTTCAGGTGTTACTATTGTGGAACACACAATACATTACATTTTTAAAATAAACAATTCCAAATAAACAATTCCAGTATGGTAATGCTTTAAGTGTAACATTTGAACTGAGACAGAAATCCCAAGTCATGTATGGAAAAATATGTATTTGGGCTTCCTTTTAAAGGAGCCATTGCCCTCTGTCTCCATAACTCCCAGTATAAGTCTTCAGTGTTTTCTGATCCCTAAGAGTTTATAGCTATAAAAGTTTTTAAAGGTGTGATTGGTCTTTTTTATGTATAGCATGGTTGTTACATTCTTATTGTTCTTTCTTTTGACAGGCAGTATTACCCCGACAGTGGAATTGAATGGTCTTGCCATGAAAAGGGGAGAGCCTGCCATCTATAGACCGTTAGATCAAAAGCCAGTCCCCAACTACAGAGCAAATTATAACTTTCGAGGCATGTACAATCAGAGGTTTGTTCATTTTCACGTGCTTTTCTGTTGCTTTTCAAAATATAGCCAGAGTTGGGGTGATCTGAAGGCAGATGTTTAGCTTCTGTGTGTTGCTTTTCATTACTGGATACTATATCTACTTCAACTGTTCCCCAGATTTCCCTTTCCTTCTGGATGAGACTGAGAAGCTGCATCTGGAAACCTAGCAGGAAACGGAAGTGTTCCTCCATCCCAGTAGATATTTATGGCATTCCTCAGTTTGCAGATGTTGTTACTCGATAGCATTTGGCTTATTAATATTTTTTAAAAAAACATTTCATAGTTTGCAAACTTCTCATTTAGGACATTCCTAGAAATGGATATGATCTCTCCACAGCTGTTATATTAGAAAGCCTCACTTTTTCAAGCTGCACCCTGCACTTTTCAAAGTCTGAAGATTTTAGGAGTTTATGAAAATGAAGTATAGAAGAAATTTCGGCAGTTTGGAATTCTAGAACTTCCTTATTCTTCTGGTATTTTTTTTCTATGAAAGACAGTTTCTAAGCATTTTCAAGTGTGGTCCTTATTTTGTGCTAGTTGGAATTGCTAATTTCAGTATGATTTCATAATCTGGTTATTTGAGGACACATAATTCTTGGCCTATGCTGTATCCCTTGTTTTCTCCCTTTCATACCATGTTTTACTGGGATGAAAAACTGCAGGGGCATTCTTGGACTATGATATCTGTAGAGAATGCAACCATAGGGAACATTGTGGCACCATGAGATCAAGAATTTTTAATGGTGAAGTCTTTGATCAGTTTTTTGATTAAATGTAATTATTACCAAAGCCTGATTACTAGTATCTTTGGGGCACTGAAAGAAATGTGAGTTAATATATGCAACTACTCCTGTTAGAAGGGAAGTGCTACTTTTAATATTATATTTGTATTTATTCTTGTAGTCAGACACCAAAATTAGAATCACTTCAGCAAATAAAGTGTACACTTGATCAGCTGCATTGACTCAAATTCTCTTCAACTAAAACTTTAGTTAATTAAACGACTAGTTAACCTAGTTAAAACGTACAACCCTGCTCTTCTGTCATACCCAATTACTTTTTGCTGAATGTTCATAGTGCAAAACAATTATGTACTTGACATACTGCCACCTCCCAGTACTGTCCAGCCTACCAGCTGAGATCCTTTTTTCCAGCCCTCCTCTTTGTGATCCTGCTGGAGAGAGATGATGGATGGTATACAGAGATGGAGCTTTCCCAGTGGTGAAATGACCTGGCTTGTTTTTTAATGGTTTATTTGGTTTTGTTGTCTTCTTCTAGTACTGAGCCACCTCAAGCAGGTCTCTAGTGAAGTGGCATATACATTTCTAAATGAATAAATAAAATATTGCTAGGCTCTGTGCAGGTAAGTCACAGGGAGGAACAATATGAAGCATCCCATTTTTCTCAATGCCTCATTTTCATCCACTCTTGAATATGAAGACTTTCCCGAGCTACTATTCCTACTCAGTATGAAAGATATTAGGAGTAAATTCTTTTTGAACTTGACAGTAACCTAGGCTGTGATGCCACCCAGTCAGAGATTTCTTTTTTGCTTTGGAATCCTGTCAGAGTCCTAATGCAGGCTGACACTTTGCAGGAGGCATTACACAAGCATTCTGGGTGTGGAATATTTTGGCAGTAATGTGAATGATCTGATTTCTGAAAAGACCAGTGCTGAATTAATTAGAACAGTTAAGTTCCAGAGACTTGTAAAGTATCCCTGCAGCATGTAGCTTTGTTTTATTGTTTGAGTTATTTGGAGGGAATGGCTCCAAATGGTGCCTTTCTGCTCTGTGTGTACTTTCTGTTTACTTTAAAAAAGAATATTTGTACCGAAACATTTTGATCCTGTCTTCCTATCCCCATGTGGGCACCTTCCAAGCAACTATTACTGATAACAAAAATCAGTAAACAACAAAAAACTGAAAATTAAAACAATAACAAAACTGGATTGCAAAATTAAAGAAACAACACATTAACCAGCCTGTATAATACAGGTAATTATAGGAGTGGAGAACGGTGCAGTGAAACAATTAAATGCAATGAACAGTGCAGTGAAGCTGAATTACAAAATTAAAGAACAGTGCTATTAAAATACACAGTAAAATGCAGTAAAAAGAGTCTTAAATCCCACAGATTTAGCTACATCTCTGTCCCCTTAGTTTGTGGTGTGGGAGTGAGTGCTGAAGAGGACTGGCTTTTGCCCAATCCTGTTAATTTTTGCCACTTGAGGCTACTGTTTATTCTCAGATCATTGGTCTGTCAAGGTCAGTATTGCCTACTCTGGCTGGTATTAGCTTTCCAGTTTCAGGAAGATGTCTTTCATAAACACCTACTTACCTGACCCATTTAACTGGAGATGCCAGGGATTGAACTTGGAAACTTCTGCATACAAAGCAGATGTTCTGCCATTTATCTGGGATATATTTTGATTAAATGTGGGCATGAAATGTAGGGGTACAATAGGAAAGCTGTCATTGTTCGAACCTAGCAGGCTAGCGCATTGCCAGCTGTTTAGTAGTATAGCTGAAGTGTTCTGTTGGGATGGCACATGGGTCTTCATTCAGTTCTTCACCAGTGTACTGATTTCATTGAGTTTACTGAAGCAGAGAAAATCATATCAAAGTGAAAACTTAAGAGACTCAGTGGAGTCAGCGAACAGAGAAAATGTTAGGAATTGGCAGTAGTGCCCAGTCTTTATTGTGGAGATACTGTGAACAGGTTCAGCCATCCTGTTTGTTTTTAAAAAGACCTCCATGTTTCTTTTTTTATTGAGATGTAACTTGTGCAAAAGACAAACTTTAAAACAAACTGCATGTTGCACACACATGTGGATAGAGGGACTACTACAGTTGCTTTAAAGAAATCAAAGACAGTTTTAAGAGAGTACGATTTTGAACAGTGGTT